>NC_052161.1:110440362-110530686 GCF_902713615.1 Scyliorhinus canicula | reverse complement strand
TGGCCAACTCCACCTAACCTGCACATCTTGGACTGTGGGAGGAAACCGGAGAACCCGGAGGAAACCCACACAGATGCAGGAAGGACGTGCAGCCTTCGCACAAACAGTGACCCAAGCTGGAAAGCAATCCTAGGACCCTGGAGCTGTGAAGCACAGAGCTTTTTTTTTTTTTTTTTATAAATTTAGAGTACCCAATTATTTTTTCCAATTAAGGGGCAATTTAGCGTGGCCAATCCACCTATCCTGCACATCTTTTTGGGTTGTGGGGGTGAAACCCACGCAGACACGGGGAGAATGTGCAAACTCCTCACAGACAGTGACCCAGGGCCGGGATTCGAACCCGGGTCCTCAGCGCCGTAGGCAGCAATGCTAACCACTGTGCCACCGTGCTGCCCTTGAAGCACAGAGCTAACCACTGTACAATCGGGTTGTCCGATGATGGAAGGCTACGCAAATAGTGTTTGGAACTTAGAAGAATGAGAGGCAATCTCATTGGAACGTACAAGATTCTGAAGGGGCTTGAGCTGAGAGATTGGTTCTGCTGGTTGGGCAGTCTAAAAGTCTCAGGATATGGGGCCGATCATTTAGGACCGAGATGAGGAGAAATTCCTTCCTCAAAGGTTGTGAATCTTTGGAATTCTCGACTGCAGAGGCTTGTGGATGCCTCATCATTGACACGTTTAAGGTTAGGATAAGCAGAATTTTGGATCTCTCAGGGAATCAAGGGATGTGGGAACAGTCAGGAAAGTGGAGTTGAACACCAAGATCATCCATGATCATATTGATGGGCTATACGGCCTAGCCATGCTCCTATTTTTTGTGTTATTGAAGGAATGGAGGTCAAGTACCTCCTCCCTTCGATTCTCTTTGTTTTTCCTCACTTTTTCTCCCCTCTTCTCACCAAAGTCTCGTTTATCCTGGACAATTCCACGGATGCTCTCCATAGTCGTGCCCAAGATTCTATTAATGAGCGAGGCCGGACACCAAGTGTTCGACCACAAGGACAAATAACAGACTGCCCTTATCCGAAACACAAATCAAGGGGCGGCACAGTGGTTAGCACTGCTGCCTCACAGTGCTGAGGACCAGGGTTCGATCCTGGCCCCGGATCACTGTCCGTGTGGAGTTTGCACATTCTCCCCATGTCTGCGTGGGTCTCATCCCTCACAACCCAAAGATGTGCAGCGTAGGTGGATTGACCATGCTAAATTGCCCCTTGATTGGCAAACAAAACTGGGTACTCTAATTTTTTGAAAAAATCCGAAACACAAATCCACCTCGCCTACAGCTGCACCTCCACCAGATGTTACTGGCCGACATTCAGGAAAGGGAACCTTAACTGATTTTACCCGTCCTAATTTGTGGCACTGAGCCCAATTTTGCACCCTTTACTACCCAGCAGAGATTAGTTTACTTGGTACAGGATTGGGATCGTAGCAGCGACCTTCCTTGTTTGTACAGCTCAGTTACTCAGTCCCTTCCCACAACTCTTCTGCGTTCCCAATCTCAGCCGTCCTGCTCTTGCGAGCCACTGAACAGAACCATGGAGGAAAAATCAGAGGGGAGGGTCAGGAGAAATCCACTCCGCATGACCTCTGATCCCTCACTCAGGAGTGACATTATCCGAGGCTTGAGGTGGGTGGCTTGCCCTACTTTTTGTCTGATGGGGGCCCAGAGAGAGAGGAAAGAGAAAGAAAACAGGGAAATAAATGCAATTGGAAAACCTCTTCTCAATATCAGAGCCAAATGAGAACCTTATTTAGCTTGTTTCTTAATCTGGTAAAGTAAAGTCGCCATAGTCCCAGATGACCATAGGCTGCTTTTCCCTTTAGAAGGGGAGAGTTGACTGGTGGTGATTTAACCTGAGGATTTCCACACCTCAGGCAAGGGGCGAGGTTGAGAAGGCAGGGCCTCATGAATAACCTCAGTCGGTACGGGAATTGAACTCGCGCCGCATCACAAACCAGCCATCCAGCCAACTGAGCTACTCTGGTATTCCTCAGTTAAAATTAGTTTTACTCCATATTTAAGCTCACTGGTGCCACAGCAAAAGCCACAGAAAAGCGATTGGGCTTCTCGTGTGTGATGGAACCATCAATTCAGCGAACACGTGTAGTTGGATCTGAACAAAGACTTTAATACACTTACAATAGAGCCAGCCTATTCGTCGTTGAACTTCAGGTGAACTGGCAGGCTGGCTCTAAGGCACTGATCTTTATACATCGGTCCCAGGGGGAGGAGTCCTGGGCGGAGCCAAGGGAGGAGCCCAGTACAAACTCTCGCGTACTCCCAGAGCGACTCCCCCTGGTGGTCGGATAGTGTAACTGCACTTACAATGGGTAGATAACGAACATATATACATGGAGTGATATTGGCAACTATATATAGTGTGAATCACATTCACCACAGTGTGCATCCAGTTTTCCCACCTCCTGTTGCTGTGCACGATGCCATGATGACCAGTAGCCATGTATCATCCATGTGACAGTCATAGTGGGCAAGGTGCTTGGCAGTGTGCACGGGAGGAAGGCAACATTAGAATAAAGACTGATCCATCCTCAGACCAGACACACAAACAATTTCCAGAAATGTCACCGCACAGCTATCAGGGACAGTAACCGTAGATGATTTGCACATCCACCCCCTCCCAAGTTACTAAAGCCACTGTGGCCTTCTGTCTGAGAACAAACCAGAAATCAGACGTAGCACTTGCTGGGTGATTTCCAGCCTCAGTCTGAACCATCTCCAATTTCAGTGATATTTCAGTGATATCTAAAAGAACAGATCTAGATGAGACGATGGAGGAGACTGCAGGGAAATCCCACAGGCTCAGCACATTTCACGTTGCTACAACATGAAGTGTCGATGCAACATACATTCATAAAGTATTGATGAATTCTCAAATGCTAGAAAACAAACATTTGTGGAGTTCTTTACCGCAGATGGCTCTAGAGGCTGGACCGTTAAGTATGTGTCAGGCTGAGATAGACAGGTTTTCCATCAGACAGAGAATTGTGGAGATAAGGCGGGAAAGTGAAGTTGAGGATTGTATCAGATTAGCCATGATCTCATTGAATGGCAGAGCAGACTCGATGGCCCGAATGGCCTACTTCTGCTCCTACGTCTTTTGGTTTAAACATTCACATGCCAGGAATGGTCATCGAGGTGACATAAGGATGGCACTGACCCATCTGACATCCAATGTTATACAGTAAAGATAGTCAGGTAGTGAATGTAGAACCAGAGCCTAGCTTTCACAAGCTTTGATTTAGAAATGCAGACCAAAAACGTGCCCCTTGGAACCCAACCTCTATGCTCTTAGTCTCTCGCTCTTCATAGCAGCAGAGGGGAATCGCTGGCCAATACCTACCATCTCCATAGAATTAAACACAATTCATATACAATTAACAGATTTCACCCTTTCTCTTTAAAACAAAAACAAAGTTCACGTGCACAACCCACAATTCTGACACAAATTAAGTCAAAAGACCTCCATATTCTTTTCAAAGCATTACACTGCAAGATTTCCCACCTCTAGGAGCCCCAACAATTTCTTCACACGTGCATTTCTTTCCGTAAAACAACCCAACATTGAATTTTAGGAGATTTCCTTTCTCTTTCGAATTTGTTTCAAGTCAGCAAGATCAATCTGTCCTATTTTCTCGCCCAGATTTCTTTTTACGGTCTACATTGTCCCACAACAAACAATTATTGACATAACATTCGCTCGTTATGCTAACTTCAATACCTGTCTTGTACAGAATCTCACTTAAAATATCGGACAAATACTATCCCATAGTCACTGCTTCTGTAAGAACCAGCGTTTCAGCAGCCAGAGTACTTTTCACAATCCTTTTTATTTTCTTACTTTCACGGGCTAAAGCACAATATTTCCCATTCTCACCCACCAGGAATATTATGAAACCAGCTGCACTTGAATACCCAAAAGGAAGATTACAAATAGAAATGTCGCTAAAAATGTTCTTTGAATTCCCATGGATGGGAGCTTAAGTATGCACTTCTCTCAAATTAATTTTCTTAACGTCTTATTTGCCCTTAACACCTTCCCTGCTTCAGATGTTCCATCAACACATCAATATTAGAACATAGAACATACAGTGCAGGAGGAGGCCATTCGGCCCATCGAGTCTGCACCGACCCACTTAAGCACTCACTTCCACCCTATCCCCATAACCCAATAACCCCTCCTAACCTTTTTGGACACTAAGGGCAATTCAGCATGGCCAATCCACCTAACCTGCACATCTTTGCACTGTGGGAGGAAACCGGAGCACCCGGAGGAAACCCACGCAGACACGGGGAGAACGTGCCGACTCCGCACAGAAAATGACCCAGCGGGGAATCGAACCTGGAACCCTGAGCGGTGAAGCCACAGTGCTAACCACTGTACTACCGTGCTGCCCATCTGGTCCAATCAAAAGCGCAAAGCCAGTTGAACTGACCAAGTAAGCACTGTAATTAATAATAAATGCTTTTATTTCAGCATCTGTAATTATTTTTCCCTTCTTTAGATGGCTCATCTTTTTGGGATGACCAAGTATGATGTACCAGGATGGGAGTAACATTCTCAAAGTGGGATTGTCGACTGAAAGTTATTCCAAACCTATTCTGCTTAATGTTTAAACCAATATATTTAAAAGCTCCTGACTCCTAATTTTAAATTCTTCATTAATCTTATTTAACACATTTCTCAAATTCCACGGTACAACCCCTAAGAAATAATCAACATGCATTAAGTAAGTTTTCCTTTGTACCAAGGAAATATAATTAGATTCATTTTGAGCAAAATCTCACTAAAAAATAAAACGCCTGGAAACAACATTCTGGCTTTGGATGCATTGGTTTAGTTTCCATGGCTCTCCTTCTGCATCTGGTGCCTCTTTGGGCAGTTTTAAAACGCCTCTCACTGAAAAGTACTGTCCTGCAGAAATACTGCTTTTATACTGATTGACTAAACTTCGATGAATATGTGGCCAAGATCTAAAAACAAAAATTACGTTTACTTTCCTGTTGTGGAGCGCCCACTCTCTAACATCTGTATCAACTCAGTTGTTCTTCAAAACCCCTGGCAATTAGCCTCACAACCTTCACCAGCGAGGTTATTTCCATACAAATTCACCAATGCAACAAAGCTTATCTGGAATCCTTATCTGGAACCATAGAATAAATTCCAAAGTCTCTCCAGCAGCTGAACTCCCTTGCTTTGCCTTTCTTATTAGTTTATCCTCCGCTTTATTGGTTGCTACCAAAGCTTCTAGTCCTGTTCTCAGGCTGTTCTGTGGCCTTTATTTCATTGCCTAATCTCCAAATTGTGGCCTCCACTTCCATTTTATGCCTGTTGGGACTTAACCAGGTCTCCCTCACATCGTTATCGGACTGGCTCTCTGCAGTACGTGACATTTTTCTTGACATGATGTTGGCACTCCATATCAGTACTTGCACTACACTTTCATCTCTTTCACCCCATTCTGCCAGTCCATGGACCTCGTCTCTCATTCATCACCCTGAGTATTCAACCAATATTTAACTGGTCACTAACTGTTCCTGCATGTCCCACAATTGTCGCATTCCTCCATTTACTAGGTCCATCTGAAGTGTATGTCACCTGAGTATCCACACTGGACAATTGGCGTGTGGATGTGGTAGTTGTGTCATGTAAATCATGATCACTCACATTATCACTATCCAGCCTTTTTAAAAATAAATTTACAGTACCCAATTCTTATTTTTTCCAATTGAGGGGCAATTTAGTGTGGCCAATTCACCTACCCTGCACATCTTTGGGTTGTGGGGAGAATGTGCAAACTCCACAGGGACAGTGACCCAGGACCGGGATTCGAACCTGGGTCCTCAGCGCCGTAGTCCCAGTGCTAACCACTGCGCCACGTGTCACCCCTCACTATCCAGCCTTGATCTACTGCACTTGTATTCATCCGGTCCTTCATCACAAAACACATTTGATGAAGATGGTCATTTGCCTGTCAGCAAATATGAGGCAGTGACCGTCTCCAAGAAGAGAGAACCTAACCATCTCTTCTTGTCATTCAATGGCATGACCATCATTGACACTATCACCATCCATTGATCAGAAAATGAACTGGACCGCTACTTAGATACCATGGCTACCAAGAGCAGGTCAGAAGCTGGGAATCCTGCAGTGAGTAACTCACTTCCTGACTCCCCAAAGCCTGTCCACAAGGCAGAAGTCAAAGCATAAATGTGATGGAACTTGCCTGGATGAATGCAGCTCCAACAACACTCAAGAAGCTTGACACTATCCAGAACAAAGCAACCTGCTTGATTGGCACCCCATCCACTGCCTGCAACTTGACACTATCCAGGACAAAGCAACCTGCTTGATTGGCACCCCATCCGCTGCCTGCAACATGCACTCCCTCCAACACCAATGCACAATGGCAGCAGTGTGTACCAACTACAAGAAGCACTGCAGCAACTCATCAAGGCTCTTTCGACTACAACTTCAAAACCACCTAGAAGTATTGGGGCAGCAGATGCATGGGAACCCCACCACCTTCAGGTTCCCCTCCAGCCTCTCACAATCCTGACTTACATATCGCTGTTTCTTCACTGTCACTGGGTCAAAATCCTGGAACATCTTTCCTAGCAGCAGCTGGATTGCAGCTGTTAAAGAAGGCAGCCAACCACCACCTTCGCAAGGGCAATTAATGAAGGGTAAGAAATAGGTAAGACACCCACACCCAGGAAATAACAATTTTTTTAAAATTCAGCTGCTCAAAGATGGAAGATTTTGTATTTTATTCTGAGGAATGGACCTTAACAGTTTCATTGCCATAGTTGATAGCACTGTCATACCCCATTATCTTAAAAGGCTTGTCCATTCCCTGTGGCGCTCTCTTTTCAAGTGTACTACATCTCCTGGATTGAACTTTGCCCCAGATGGTCCGATATGATGCCTCCGTCTTCTCTGACTGTTCTCCAATCTTGTTTAAAATGTGCCTCCCTGCATGTAAAACTTTCAAATGAACAGAAAAATACGGAACTAATTGCAATAGCTTCTGGAGCAGCAGGACTGTCACACAGAACAGAAGGCAACTTGCGATTTTACCCATGGATCAAATGATAGGGACTACACCCTCCAAACGTTCTCCATACATGCTCAGGCAATGGTCAACTTGTAGTCTGGTTGATTGGCTGCCATTTTAATGTTGCATTTTATTGATCATTGCATGATTCCTTTCACAGAATCCATTACTGAAAGCACTTTCTGCTGTGGTATTCATTACCATAATGTTCATGCTTCCACACATGTCTCTGAACTTGCCATTGGCGAATTCCCCTCCAATACCAATCAGAAGCTTTACTTGCATCCCAAGTCCAGTCCCTGTCCACTTCCCCACGATTTTATCGATATAACCCTTTTGCCCTTGGACTTATTGTAGTAAGACTAAATCTGGTCACCAGGTCTAGAAAATGTAGAATGAAAATACTTTTGGCTTTGTCCCATAGGCATGGATCCACAGCAACTAATTCAGTTAAGTCATCTGCCAATGGAATGCTTATGATAATATATGACAACATGCTTTGATAATTTTTAGATTTCACAGTTCTCAATAATTTCTTCTCTCAGCCTCATATACTCTTTAATAACCACACTTATATCTTAGAACAGGATGTTCATTCTTTGGCAGATTGGGTGAGCAAATTGTCTATGTAATTTGGTCAAAAGTGGGGATGTTCACTAATGATTGCAGAATGTTCTGCACCATTCACAGCTCCTCAGATACTGAAACAGTCCGTGCCCATATGCATCAAGGTCTGGACAACATTCAGGCTTGCGCTGATAAGTGGCAGGTTACATTCATGCCATCCAAGTGCAAGGCAGTAACCATCTGCAACAAGAGAATCAAACCATCGCTCCTTGACACTCGATGGCATTACCATCACTATCAACATTCTGGGGATTATCATTGACGAAACTGAACTGGAGCAGTCATGTAAATACTGTAGCTACAAGAGCAGGTCGGAGGCTGGTAATTCTGCAATAAGTATCTCACCACCTGACTCCCCCAAGCCTGTCCACCAAGTCAGGAGTATGATGGAACACTCCCCACAACACTCAAGAAGCTTGACACCACCTAGGACAAAGCAGTCAACTTGACTGGCACCCCATCCACCACCTTAAACATTCACTCCCGTCACCACCAACGCAGCAGTATGTATAATCTACAAAAGGCACTGCAGCAACTTACCTTAAGAAATAGGAACAGGAGTAGGCCATTCAGCCCCTTGAACCAGCTATGCCATTCAATGGGGTCATGGCTAATCGGCATTTCTCATGTCCACTTTCCTGCCCTTTCCCCGTCACCCTTGATTTCCTCACTGATCAAGAATCTATCTCAAAATTAAATATACATGGGGACTTTGCCCCCACAGCTCTCTATGGCAAGGATTTCCAAAGACTTATAACTCTCTGAGAGAATAAATTCTTCCTCATCTCAGTCTTAATTCTGGGAGAATTCTCCTTTATTCTGATACTATGCCCTCTGGTCCCAGTGTCTCCCATGAGGGAAAACATCCTCTGAGCATTTACCCTGTCAAGCCCCTTCAGCATCCTATATGCATGAACAACCAAGGCTCCTTTGACAGCACCTTCTAAACTTGCAACCTCTGCTACCTCGAAAGACACGGGCAGCAGATAAATGGAAACACTATGAACTACAGGTTCCCCTCCAAGTCACACACCATCCTGTCATGGAAATATATCTCAATTCCTTCAACAATGCTTGGTCAAAGTCGTGGCATCCCTTCCTAACAGCACTGTGAGTGTACATCCACTACATGGATTGTAGCTGTTCAAGAAGGCAGGTATTGACACCTTTGAGGGTAATGAGGAAGGACAATAAATGGGATGAGCAATAATTGTTGGCCTAGCCAGCGATGCCCCCATTCCACGAAAGGAAAAAATTGCCTCATCATGACTCATGAGTTACTCATTAGCATAGGTATCTCACTGGAGACTCCATCAGTATTTATAAAATGAATTATTCCACTTAGTTCACATGGCATTACAGCTCTCTTCTGACACCTCAAGGTCTTGCCATCAACAAACCCCAAGCAATTAGAGGGAGATGGTGCCGTGGTAATGTTGTTCCGACTCATTGAGCGCAATTTACCGGCCGCAGCTCACCGAAATCGGGATGGGAGTCAGCCAGTAGATTCCGCAAGGGGCCTCTTCCGAGGTTTCCGGATGGTCTTAATGTCACAGTTTGGATCCTGCCAGATCTATCCAGCATCCGTGATCTACCAGCCCTGCTGAGGAGATCCCAGCCAGGTGCCGTTTAGCACTGGTCCCCACAAACGGGGACAAGTAGGAACGGCAGTTGGGGGGAGTCTCCCAGGCAATTAGAGGCCCCTGGGTGATTGGAAACTGGACAGGGTGGTACCAGCCAGGCACGTTGCAGTGCTAGGGTCCTGAAGTGGCACTGCCAGGCTGTCAGTGTCAATGTGATTATAATGGCATTTTGCCCGTGTCGGGGATCTGGTCCGGGGTGCCCTACCCGTATGAGTGGGGGTGCAGGGGTGGGGGGTGGGGGGAGAGAAATCGAGGACCCCCCAAGAGGTGAGTTGGAGTGCTAGGGGCGGGTGGATATTGGGGTTAAGTTGGGGGGGGGGTCTAAAAATCTGAAAATGGCGCCCCAATCTCTTCCTGTACTGATGAGTGGAGCTCCTCAGTGCAGGAAATGTGCCTGAGTGCGGCCTCAACCGGGCATTTCCCGCTGAGGCCCAAAGATAGCGGAGTCGTTCCCGCCGCTAGAAGCGCTGAGAAAAACCCGCCTATTCCCATCCAGAACGGACTCGGCTTTTTTTTTTCTTAGATCGTGCCCATAATTACGGCGGCACGGTATCACAGTGGTTAGCATTGCTGCTTCACAGCGCCAGGGACCCGGGTTCGATTCCCGGCTTGGGTCACTGTCTGTGTGGAGTCTGCACATTGTCCCCGTGTCTGCGTGGGTTCCTTCCGGGTGCTACGGTTTCAAACAAAAAACAAAGAAAAGTACAGCACAGGAACAAGCCCTTCGGCCCTCCAAGCCTGCGCCGACCATGCTGCCCGTCTAAACTAAAATCTTCTATACTTCCGAAGATGCCCCTTAAATGTCACTATCGTCCCTACTTCAACCACCTCCTACGGCAGCGAGTTCCAGGGACCCACTACCCTCTGTGTAAAAAACATACCTCGTACATCTCCTCTAAAACTTGCCCCTCGCACCTTATACCTATGCCCCCTAGTAATTGACCCCTCTACCCTGGGAAAAAGTCTCTGACTATCCACTCTGTCTATGCCCCTCATAATTTTGTAGACCTCTATCAGGTCGCCCCTCAACCTCCGTCGTTCCAGTCAAAACAAACCAAGTTTATTCAACCGCTCCTCATAGCTAATGCCCTCCATACCAGGCAACATTATGGTAAATCTCCTCTGCACCCTCTCGAAAGCCTCCACATCCTTCTGGTAGTGTGGCAACCAGAATTGAACACGGTACTCCAAGTATGGCCAAACTAAGGTTCTAGACAGCTGCAACATGACTTGCCAATTTTAATACTCAATGCCCCGGCCAATGAAGGCAATCATGCCGTATGCCTTCTTGACTACCTTCTCCACCTGTGTTGCTCCTTTCAGTAACCTGTGGACCTGTACACCAAGATCTCTCTGACTGTCAATACGCTTGAGGGTTCTACCATTCATGGTATATTCCCTACCTGCATTAGACATTCCAAAATGCATTATCTCACATTTGTCTGGATTAAACTCCATCTGCCATCTCTCCGCCCAAGTCTCGAAGCAATCTAAATCCTGCTGTATCCTCTGTCCTTGTCGCTATCCGCAATTCCACCAGCCATTGTGTCGTCTGCAAACTTACTAATCAGACCAGTTACATTTTCCTCCAAATCACTGATATATACTGGGGCTGGTTTAGCTCACTGGGCTAAATCGCTGGCTTTTAAAGCAGACCAAGCAGGCTAGCAGCACGGTTCGATTCCCGTACCAGCCTTCCCGGACAGGCGCCGGAATGTGGCGACTAGGGCCTTTTCACAGTAACTTCATTGAAGCCTACTTGTGACAATAAGCGATTTTCATTTCATTTCATATACTACGAACTGCAAAGGCCCCAGCACTGATCCCTGCGGAACACCACTAGTCACAGCCCTCCAATCAGAAAAGCACCCTTCCATTGCTATTCTCTGTCTTCTATGACCTAGCCAGTTCTGTATCCATCTTGCCAGCTCACCTCTGATCCGGTGTGACTTCACCTTCTGCCATGAGGGACCTTGTCAAAGGCCTTACTGAAATCCATATAGACAACATCCACTGCCTTACCTGCATCAATCATCTTTGTGACCTCCTCGAAAAACTCTTATCAAGTTGGTGAGACACAACCTCCCCTTCACAAAACCGTGCTGCCTCTCGCTGATACATCCACTTGATTCCAAATGGGAGTAGATCCTGTCTCGAAGAATTCTCTCCAGTAATTTCCCTACCACTGACGTAAGGCTCACCGGCCTGTAGTTCCCTGGATTATGCTTGCTACCCTTCTTAAACAAAGCAACGACATTGGCTATTCTCCAGTCCTCCAGGACATCACCTGAAGACAGTGAGGATGCAAAGATTTCTGTCAAAGCCTCAGCAATTTCCTCTCTAGCCTCCTTCAGTATTCTGGGGTAGATCTCATCAGGCCCTGGGGACTTATCCATCTTAATATTAAGTCCTGAAAGACATGCTGTTAGGTGAATTGGACATTCTGAATTCTCCCTCTGTGTACCCGAACAGGCGCTGGAATGTGGCAACTAGGAGGTTTTCACAGTAACTTCATTGCAGTGTTAATGTAGGCCTACTTGTGACAATAATAAAGATTATTGTTATTATTGTTAATCCAGAGGCCCTGCTCACTTTATTTCTGATTCTACTCCTCATAGGAAGTGACAGCCATATCTTGTTTCTTCTTTGTTGCCTATGTACGCATGCCCACACATTCACTGCATTCTTCCAGTGGGAATGTGGTTCAGACTCTGCAAACATTGCAATGTCATTATACCCTGACAATTTATACTTCATTTCTGCCATCTTTCACAACTGTGACTGGGATTTTAGTTCTCTGCCTGAAAATCTTAGTTTCCAACCTTCATCTTTCGACAACTACTTACTGCCAGCTTGTAATAATAATAATCTTTATTAGTGTCACAAGTAAGCTTACATTAACACTGCAATGAAGTTACTGTGAAAATCCCCCAGTCGCCACATTCCGGTGCCTGTTCAGGTACACTGAGGGAGAATTCAGAATGTCCAATTCACCTAACAGCACATCATTCGGACTTGTGGGAGGAAACCGGAGCACCCGGAGGAAACCCACGCAGACACAGGGAGAACGTGCAGACTCCGCACAGACAGTGACCCAAGCCGGGAATCGAACCTGGGAGCCTGGAGCTGTGAAGCAACCTAATAGCACTGATGACCAGGCAGCAAAGGGTAGAACCCGGGCTGAGTTTTAATGGTCAGTAATTTAACATCAGAAATAAAACACTTTGTAAGATGGATGCCATCAGTTCCATAAAGGAAAAGGTTTTGGCCGTCTATTATCCACACGAAAGATGATCAATTAAATGCCTAAAAGGCATGGTTAAAATTTTACAGACTTTGAAAAATAATGACTACTGCAAGGAAGAATATATCATGGAATTTAAGCGACCATATAAAAGATTGATGGAATTCTATTTGGAAAACTCTGGATTGGTACTGGCATGTAAATTACTGGATTGTGCTGAGGTGTCACATATGGACAGGCAACTGGTTCTAACTGGCATTTGATCCCAGAGCGTGCAACACTTAGCTGAGATGTCTACTGCCTTAAATTAATATCTGGGGAAAGAGTTGCTTCCCTTAGCATTCACAGAAAAGGTAGCAAGTTCCTAGCGACGCATAAATAGAGGACTCAATGGTTGCCAGAGATTGAAATTGTCCAGATAGGAAACACACACGTACATACAATATAAAAGAAGCTAAACACCATCTACATGCCATCTGGGATAGCCACTTCCAGAATACAAAATGGATGATCGCAATGACTGTAAAGAAATATGGACAATGTTAAGAAAGCAAGCAGACACAGAGCCTCTATGCGTATTGAGAAGGCAGCTCCCAGACGAGACTGAAACTGTAGGTCAATTAATATATTGATGGCCCATCTCCGCGAACAAAGGAAAGACACTCAAGCAACCGATCTAACTCCAGACACCCCGGCGCCAGTTCCCCAAACCGAAAGCATAAACAAAGCAAGGCCAACGGCCACCTTGGACATGCCCAGCCATCAGGGAACCCACCCCTTTATTGGTCAAGATCAATACCAGTGATCAAGATGCGGCCCAATTAAGCGGGGCCAAGTTCAAGGCCCGCCCAAAAGCGCGTGAAGCCCCTTTGGGTATAAGAAGAAGCCCCCGAGAGAGAATCGCTCTCTTGGACTCGGCTCACGAAGCGGAGAGACCCTTCCACCAGCTGCACCAGAAGCAAGTAAGTCCAAGGTCAGCGCTCGCTATCAGACGGACAACCTTAGCTGTTCTCCTGTCATCTCTTCAAACCCAACAGCCTCAGATCCGAACAACGGCCATTGTTCCTCTGACTGATGGGCACCCGAAGTTAAGTATAGGCGTTAGCGTTAGAGATAGTTTAGTTTGTGGTATTTTGTGCATGAGCATATATTACTGTGTGTGTAAATAAATAATATTGAACTTGAACTAACTAACTGGTGCATTGGTTCTTTGATCAGTATTCGGGTTTGAACCTTGTGGCGGTATCGAAAGATACCTGGCGACTCTAGAGCAAACATAGTTAGGATTAAGGAAGGCGACCATATTGACTGCCATATTTATAACCAGATTAATATAGCAACACCTCTCCTACCCAACCCTAACCATTGGTTTCAATCTCTTTCTCCTTACAGGAGCACTATCAACATACTGGGGATTAGCATTCACCAGAAACTGAACTTAACCAACAACATAATTACACTGGTTACAAGGTCTGGGATGAGAATTCTACTCGTAACTCACACCTTGGCTCGCAAAGCCAGTCCACCATCTACAAGGCACAAGTCAGGAGTGTTATGGAATACTCTCCACTTGCCTGGATAAGTGCAGCTCCAACTACAGTCAAGAATCTCAACATCATCTCGGACAAGGCGGCCCGCTTGCTTGGCACCCCATCCACCACCTTAAACATTCATTCCCTCCCACTCCTGGCGCACAGTAGCAGCAGTGTGTCCCATCTACAAGATGCGCTGCAGCATCTAAGACTTCTTCGACAGCATCTTCCAAATCCATGGCTCGTACCACCTTGAAGGACAAGGGCAGCAGACGCATGGGAACACCACCATCTACGGGTTCCCCTTCAAGCCACACACCATCCTGCCTTGGAAATATATCACCGTTCCTTCACTGTAGCTGGGTCAAAATCCTGGCACTCCCTCCCTGGTAGCATAGCGGGTGTAGCTACACCATGTGCACTACAGCGGTACAAGAGGGCAGCTCACCAGCACCTTCTCAAGAGTAATTAGAGATGGGCAATAAATACTGGGCACAATCAGCGAAGCCCATGTTCTCGGAATGAATAAAGGGAAAGGGAATCCCGAGTTAATGCCCCCAATCTGCACATAATTAAACACTATTAATGCACGATTAACACTCGACTGGGATAAAGATATTATAATCAGAACACAGACCGGCAGGAGTGAGCAGAGTACAGCATTTATCTGTTGAGAGATTGAGGTGAGGGCATGGGTCATAGTGCAGCACATCTACAGGGCTGCAGGCAGCAGAACAGAAGGCAAGTTCAGGTGCAGCAGTTTCATGACACCAGGCGGCAGCTTGAAAAACAGCCTGGCAGCTTGCAGGAGGAACAGAAGAGCAAAAGAGGTCAGGAGCTTTGAGGTCTGAGTGGGATGTGTTCGCGCAAGAGATGACTCTTAACTTCAACACAGAAAAGATGCACATTACAGGAAAATTGTGTAGCACGATGTCTATTGGTCACATGAAGGACAAGAGAATAAAACTCAACAGGGCATGGGTCAAAAGTGGTGATAAAATAAAGGAAAACGATTACAGTAGCTTGTTGATAGATAGATAATTGGAGAGGGGAAGCGAGGAAAGGTGCCAACCAGGTACCTTTATTTGATACCTTGACATACAGTCCACAAAGACCAATTCAACAGTGTTCAAATAATATATTCTCCTCTGTTAAATACTGCTGGTACAAAAGATATTGGGCAGGATTCTCCAATAATGGGGCTATGTCCCCATGCCCACGAAATAACGTGCGCTGATCACTCTGGGCTTTGTTGAAGAACGTCTGGAGCGATTCACTCACTTGGAGGGGGCTAGGAGGGCCCTGGAGTGCTCCTCACAGCTCCGGCTGCCAATACGGGGCCCTGCACTTCCGGTCGGGGGTCCGCGCATGTGCACGGCGGCAGCCTGTGTTGGCCGTCCCACGCGACATGGCCGACCCACACAGCGGACCAGCACAAAGATGATAGGCCCCCCCCCCACCACCAGATCGCACGCGCCCGCGGATCGGTGGCTCCCCGATCGATAGCCTGGAGGCCCCCCTGGTGAATGATTCCCCTGCCCACCACCAGGGTGGCCGCGGACTGAGTCCGCAACTGCCACACTGAGTGCCCGCCGGGTGGAACCATGAGAGAACCACGCCGGCGGGAAATCGGCCACTTACGCTTGGGAGAATCGTCGTGTGGGCCTCTTTCAATGGCCCCGACCGGCGGCGCATCGACCGTGCGCGCCCGATTGGCTGCGATTCTCTGGACCGGAGAATCACGGGAGCAGCACCAGACCTGATCTCGGGTTTGATGCCCATTCTCCGTCCCCGCGCCGAGCGTGATTTTGGCGTGGAGGCTCGGAGAATCCCGCCCCCGGGCCGGATTTTCTGTCATGGGGCTCCTCTGCTTCGCCGACAGCGCACTCACTCCCAATGGCGTGGGGGCGGCCACAATGGGAAACCCCATTGGCTGGCTGCCGGGACGGAGGATCCAGCTGTTGGCAAGGGAGCGCCGGGCCAGAAAACGGGTCTGGCTGTCTCGGAGGTCCAAATTCACTTTCTCTGGCACAACTTTACTTTAGATTTTCCTTTTTCCTAATTTTTCCACCTGGCCTTCAATGCTCTTGGGCCCAACCTAGGCTCACACCCACTGCTCGACATTCGCCTCAGACACACCTCCTCCACCTTCCTGTTCCTACTCCTACCCATTAATGCTTTTCCACTTTCTTTCCTTCCAGCCATTGCCTTAAGCTGGAATCTCCCAGGAACAAGCCCAGGGCATTCCCCTGCGCCCCTCTCAGCATTCCCTGATGTCCTTATTAAAGGAAGGTTTTAATAGGACCCATTAATCACTAAACTTTTCGACTTTCTCTCAGGGCCTCCTAACTAAGACTTCCCCAGCTTTCAGTCAGCCGGCCTAAGCGCTCCTTCTTTGACTCAACATGTCACAAACACTTCACATTCCTCCAAATAAAAACTGGGGTCTGTTGGCATTATGTGCGCACTTAAACAGCAAGAGTTGTAGACCAAAGCACCATGAAGACTTCATTGCCGAGACTGACCCTTTCCCCATTTGGTATCTATCTACTGAAAATTACAGTCAGGAGCCACTGGATAGCCTTTACTTATCCCAGGGGCTCCATGCTGACCAATTGGCTAATCCAATATGGAGTCAAGATTCCACCTTGGATTTGCTTGGTCTGAAAGGCTTTGTTCCAGGTCGGATTTACCCACTAAGCGAACTTGCCTGAATGTTAATGTTCATTAGAATTAGGAGGGTTACAATCTACCCAGAGGAGACCCCTGATTTTTGAACTTGAATTAATAAGGTGGTTACTTTAAGCGACAGAAGTATCAGCTTCTTCAGGAGAGCGCAAAGGCCCTGCGCGTTATTAGGGCGGGGGGGGGGGGGGGGGGGGGGTTTAGTTGGCTGGACAGCTGGTCCGTGATGCAGAGCAAGGCCAACAGCGCGGATTCACTTCCCGTATCGGTTCGACATTATTCATGAAGGCCCTACATTCTCAACCTTGCCCCCTTGCCTGTGGTGTGGTGATCCTTGGGTTAAATCACCACCAGTCAGCTCTCCCCCTCAAAGGGGAAAGCAGCCTATTGTCATCCGGAACTTACTTTAGTTTGGACATTGTTCTAATATTCATCGCCACAATCAGCTGACCTGACACAAATTCAGGGAAACACCATTTCATTTCCACTGCCTGACGTTACCTTAAAGATTTAAGGATGGATTCATCACAGATGGGATTCCCAATTAAAATGGTCCACAAACCAAAAGTATTTCAACTGAAGGGCGCACTCCTTTGAAGCACAGCTAGAGGACGTCAGTAAGGAGCCTTGGAAACCAGAGAAAGCACCAACACATATATCCGCGGCAGCTGCAGGAGACACTCTTCAGGCTATGGTGCAGGGCACTTTGTCCGACAGTCCCCATGGGCCTCCTTCATTAACAGTTCTCCTCTGCATTTTCCTATCCTCTGCAATGAATCACAATGCGCTACATTTGCATTGCCACCCGGGGTATCAGAGGGGGTACCATGGACACAGATTGAACTGGTAACAGAGTCGTAAATACTGACCTTCAGCAATGGAGATTGGGATTTAAAGCTAACGCTGATTGGCAGGTTGGGAGTCTCCTCAATTACTGCCCCTGTACCCTTACCCTCTCCCCATTATAGCGGTTTTGTTTTGAAGTTCAGTAAATGTTGCTGGGTAGGCAAAATGCAGCAACCAAACGGTGTGCAGCCAAGTCTCATGAACACAAAATAAGATGGATGATTGATCATTTGTGTGTTTTCTGAGGGAGGAATGTTGGCCAAGACGTCAGAGCCCACAATGGTGCCAATTCTCCGCTCCGTGGAGAATCGCGTGCCGGCTTCGGGGCACGTTGCCCGGTTGCGGGGATTCTCCGGCCCGGTCCCGGGCTGGGAGAATCCCGTCCCTGATCTCCGATCCCACTTCATCCCCTCACCAGTGATCCCTTGTGAAGGCCCAAATGGTAACGGCAGCAGCCACCCCTCCCAATGGCACAGCCTGTAATGTAGAGCTGCCTGCCCCTGTCTGCCCAGAAGGTCTCTGGATGTGGTTTCTGCAGAGTGGGGGGATGGGGTAACCCTACAATTAAAATGTCCCCCGTGAGGCGAGGAGCCCAGAGGCTGGGTTCCCGTTGCCAATCAAGGACTTAATTCCCTTGGGGCTCCTGGAGATCAGGTTGGCAGTGTGCCACCAGTTTTGGTAGTGGCCACTGGGTCCCCTCCCATCACCCTCATTAAATTCTGCCCAAGACTCATTCAAAAGGTGGCCCTCCAACAATATAACACTGTTTTGGTGCTGCACTCAATAATTAAATTCAGAGATAAAATTCAGAGTTAACGAGTCAAAATAGAGGAGCATTTGTACCTACATTCTAATCACAAAGGTTTAAAATATGATAGCATTTATTAAATATACCACAGAAATTTACTGTGAGAAGACCACATCAAACAAAACAATCTTTTTATGAATCGCACAGATCCTGAGACACTGATCGGGGTGGTCAGTAACCTGCGGTAAGATTGGGAAGTCCTGCTGCTAAACTGATCTGTTCCTACAAAGGTCACTACTTGAATCCTCATGGTTTGTAAACTGATCAGGTTAATTAGAAGTGGGGCAGCACATTGGCGCAGTGGTTAACCCTGCTGCCTCACGGCGCCGAGGTCCCAGGTTCAATCCCAGCTCTGAACATAGAACATAGAACAGTACAGCACAGAACAGGCCCTTCGGCCCTCGATGTTGTGCCGAGCATTGTCCGAAACCAAGATCAAGCTATCCCACTCCCTGTCATTCTGGTGTGCTCCATGTGCCTATCCAATAACCGCTTGAAAGTTCTTAAAGTGTCCGATTCAACTATCACAGCAGGCAGTCCATTCCACACCCTAACCACTCTCTGAGTAAAGAACCTACCTCGAACATCCCTCCTATATCTCCCACCCTGAACCTTATAGTTATGCCCCCTTGTAACAGCTACATCCACCCGAGGAAATAGTCTCTGAACGTCCACTCTATCTATCCCCCTCATCATCTTATAAACCTCTATTAAGTCGCCTCTCATCCTCCTCCGCTCCAAAGAGAAAAGCCCTAGCTCCCTCAACATTTCCTCATAAGATCTATCCTGCAAACCAGGCAGCATCCTGGCAAATCTCCTTTGCACCCTTTCCAATGCTTCCACATCCTTCCTATAATGAGGTGACCAGAACTGCACACAATACTCCAAATGTGGCCTTACCAGGGTCATGTACAGTTGCAGCATAACCCCGCGGCAATTAAACTCAAGCCCCCTGTTAATAAACGCTAACACACTCTAAGCCTTCTTCACGGCTCTATCCACTTGAGTGGCAACCTTCAGAGATCTGTGGACATGAACCCCAAGATCTCTCTGTTCTTTCACATTCCTCAGAACCCTGCCGTTGACCCTGTAATCTGCATTCAAATTTTTTCTACCAAAATGAATCACCTCGCACTTATCAGGGTTAAACTCCATCTGCCATTTTTAGGCCCAGCTCTGCATCCTATCAATGTCCCTTTGCAGACTACAACAGCCCTCCACCTCATCCACTACTCCACCAATCTTGGTGTCATCAGCAAATTTACTGACCCACCCTTCAGCCCCCTCCTCCAAGTCATTGATAAAAATCACAAATAGCAGAGGACCCAGCACTGGTCCCTGTGGTACACCGCTGGTAACTGGTCCCCAGTCTGAACATTTTCCATCCACCACCACCCTCTGTCTTCTATGTGATAGCCAGTTGCTTATCCAATTGGCCAAATTTCCTTCTATCCCACACCTCCTTATTTTCTTCATGAGCCGACCGTGGGGAACCTTATCAAACGCCTTACTGAAATCCATGTATACGACATCAACTGCTCTACCTTCATCTACACACTTAGTTACCTCCTCAAAGAATTCAATCAAATGTGTGAGGCAAGACTTACCCTTCACGAATCCGTGTTGACTATCCTGGATTAAGCTGCATCTTTCCAAATGGTCATAAATCCTATCCTTCAGGACCTTTTCCATTAACTTACCGACCACCGAAGTAAGACTAACCGGCCTATAATTACATTTGCCACTCTCCAGTCCTCTGGCACTATCCCCGTGGACATTGAGGACCCAAAGATCAAAGCCAAAGGCTCTGCAATCTCATCCCTTGCCTCCCAAAGAAGCTTTGGATATATCCCATCTGGCCCAGAGGACTTGTCGGCCCTCAGGTTTTTCAAAATTGCTAATACATCCTTCCTCAGAACATCTACCTCCTCCAGCCTACCCGCCTGTATCCCACTCTCATCCTCAAAAACATGGCCCCTCTCCTTGGTGAACACTGAAGAAAAGTATGCATTCAACGCCTCTCCTATTTCTTCTGACTCCATGCAGAAGTTCCCACTACAGTCCTTGACCGGCCCTAACCTCACCCTGGCCATTCTTTTATTTCTCACATAAGAGTAAAAAGCCTTGGGGATTTCTTTGATCCGACCCGCCAAGGACATCTCATGCCCCCTCCTAGCTCTCCTAAGCTCTTTTTTTTAAGCTCATTCCTTGCTACCTTGTAACCCTCAAGTGACCCAACTGAACCTTGTTTTCTCATCCTTACATACTCTTCCTTTTTCCTCTTGACAAGACAGTCAACCTCTTTTGTGAACCATGGTTCCCTCACGGCCATTTCCTCCCTGCCTGACAGGGACATACCTATCAAGGACACACAGTATTTGTTCCTTGAACAAGCTCCACTTTTCATTTGTGCCTTTCCCTGACAGTTTCTGTTCCCATCTTACGCTCCCTAATTCTTGCCTAATCACATCATAATTACCCCTCCCCCAATTATAAACCTTGCCCTGCCGTATGGTCCTATCCCTCTCCATTGAAATAGTGAAAAACACCGAATTGTGGTCACTATCTCCAAAGTGCTCTCCCACAAACAAATCTAACACTTGGCCCGATTCATTACCCAGTACCAAATCCAATGTGGCCCCCCCTCTTGTCGGCCTATCCACATATTGTGTCAGGAAACCCTCCTGCACACACTGTACAAAAACTGCCCCATCCGAACTGTTCAACCTATAGAGGTTCCAATCAATATTTGGAAAGTTAAAGTCACCCATGACAACTACCCTGTGACCTCCACACCTATCCATAATCTGTTTTGCAATTTCTTCCTCCACATCTCTATTACTATTTGGGGACCTATAGAAAACTCCTAACAACGTGACCGCCCCTTTCCTATTTCTAACATCGGCCCATATTACCTCAGTAGGCAGATCCCCATCGAACTGCCTTTCTGCAGCCATTAAACTATCCTTGAGTTACAATGATACTCCTCCACCTCTTTTACCACCTTCCCTACTCTTACTGAAACATCTATACCCTGGAACTTCCAACAACCATTCCCTGTCCCTGCTCTAACCATGTCTCCATAATGGCCATAACATCTTAGTCCCAAGTACCAATCCACGCTCCAAGTTCACCTACCTTATTCCGGATGCTCCTAGCATTGAAGTAGATACACTTCAACCCACCTTTCTGTCTGCCGGTACACTCCTGCAACCTTGATACCCTCCTCAGTACCTCACTACTCTCAACACTGGCTTCTGGACTTACAGCTCGTTTTCCCAGTCCCCTGACAAATTAGTTTAAACCCCCCCGAAGAGCCGTAGCAAATTTCCCTCCCAGGATATTGGTGCCCCTCTGGGTCATTGTCCGTGTGGAGTTTGCACATTCTGCCCATGTTTGCGTGGGTTTCGCCCCCACAACCCAAAGATGTGCAGGTTAGGTCAACTGGCCACGCTAAATTGCCCCTTAATTGTAAAAGATGAATTGGGTACTCTAAATTTATTTTTAAAAAGGTTAATTAGAAGACAAGGATGGCTTGGAACTTTCATGTCTCCAGTCAATGGCTGACTTACTCTTCCAAAAATGAGTTTGCATCTATGACACAACATGATGTCTGGTGACGGCTTGATGAATTATTCAATCTTAAACCTTTGTCACAGTAACTATTTGGATTGTGGAGAGGTAGAGATGTTCTGCACAATGTTAGGGAGTGGGGGTTCCCAATCTTCACCCATATGGGAATACTGATGGAGGTTTGCTCCCTCAGCATGCAGGCTGCAGGAAGGCATAATCTATTTCCAGCCCTGTTCGCTCTCTGCAAGTTTTCAATAACCAATCAAAATAAGATAAAGGACAAACAATGGGGACGGTGGGTCAGAAGCAAACATCATGCGAGTCCAGCACTATACCAGGTTGCGATTTCTCCTCGCTAGATAAAGGTAAAGTCGCTATAGTCCCAGATGACAATAGGCTGCTTTCCCCTTTGAGGGGGGAGAGCTGACTGGTGAGGATTTAACCTGAGGATCATCACACCTCAGGCGAGGGGCAAGGTTGAGAAGACGGGGCCTTTATGAATAATCTCACTACTTCATTACTGAACACCCAACCAACAATTAAGACCTTGGCTTGTGAAGAATTAATGAATCCTTGGGTGTGGTACACAATGTTCTCCAACATCCTGTGATACCACAAACCAGCATCACGGAACGGAAGGGAGAAACCTTAAGGGCCGTTTAAAAATAAAATATTTACGTGTTACAGGCTGTGGTCTTCCACAACAGACAGATTTAATCTGATCTGAATTAGTTTGAGACAGAAAAGTCAGGTTAAGTCTTGTCCTCCGTGACCAAGCAGGAAGGGTGACTGGTTAGAAGTGAGATAAGTGCTTTGAAAAGGTAGTGCCAAATGCATTTCAACTGAAAGGTTCGAGCTCCAGTGCAACATGACGCAGAATGGTTGAACCCAAAGTTAATTCCCTGGACGGCAAGATCCCGATCTTGGAGCATACATCAAGGGGAAATGTTGAGGAGCAAGGGAGCCATAATTCAGCAGTCATCCTGCCCAGGCCAGTCACGTTGTTGTAACCCGCACGTGACGTACGGGGTTGGAATAATCAACCTCCTTGTGAGTCTCACTGAATATGAGCTCGCCCGCTAAAGGGATGGGGAACCTTGAAATCATCGATAGTTAAGTTCTGCATAAAGTCGGCCAGATATAGTACCGAAAGTTCAGACCCGGTTGGGATCTGGTTTGTATTGTAAATACTGATGTGTGTTCATAAACCAAGTTTTCTTAAATCTACTCGATCCGGACTTGTTTGTGGTCGACGCTGTCATGCTGTCGGGTGAATCACCTCACTTCCTCTGTTACACCAAGGTTGAACTTTTGTTTTGAACATGCCTCTGTTTGGAAGATTAGACGCGTTCGACGCAAGCTCAGAGGATTGGACACAGTACGCAGAACACGTGCGTTAATTTTTCTGGGCGAACAAGATCACAGAGAAGGAGTGTCAGACAGTAATTTTGCGAACTGCCTGTGACGTACATACCGACGATGTGATAGGAAGCCTCACATATTCTGCACCTCCCGACACGAACGCTTTCAAAAAATTGGTCACATTGGAGGGACAACACTTTAACCCTACACCAGAGTTTTTCACTCAGGGCGGTTCATGGACAGGTGTCGGAAGGTCCGCAGTGCGATTGGTTGTGGCACTCCCGATCACGGGAAGAAGTCCCCAACAGCCACGACTAGTTGTTAACTAGTTGGCCGTGGTTGTGACGTTTGGGGGGGGGGCGGCGTGAGGCTGGGTTGTGTGCTGGTCACTGCGTGGGGTGTGGCGGAACTGGGGCTGACGGGCGTCCACGTGGACGGGCGATGCTAACGGTGGTGGTCACAGCTGGAGCTCCGCTCTGTTGCTCATGATCTGTGCGCTGCTTGGCTCATCCCCCACCACCGATCGGAAGTATGCGACCTGCGACTCAGTGGTCAAGCTGTTCAACGGCCGCTGCAACGTTCGTTTACACGTGACCCATGACGTGAAGGTGAGCCAGCGTGGGTCGCCAAAGTCGGCCGGCATGGGTCGCAAACATTGGCCAGCGCTGATCCCGAAAGTCCCTTGGTTGGTAACGTGGGTCCCAGGAAAAGGTCGGCCAGGTATGGATCCAACATCTCAGACCCAGTTGGATCTGGTGTATATTATAATTACTAGTGTGTGTTAATAAACCAAGTTTTCTTAAATCTACTCAGTCGGGGCTAGTTTGCGGTCTGCAAAACATGGACATTTTTTTTTTACAAGCTATATTAAAGACAGAATAACCAGAGGTCACTGTTGTATATTTCATATCTCAGAACTATTCAGAGGTGACAAAAGTTTCTTTGGTGTAACAAGTTTCATTCACAGAGCTTTACGATGTCTGCTCCATGCCTCCAGCTCTTTCTAGTTTGTTTACTTTTCCACACCCATGTTTAATCAATCAAGCATCAGCATCAATAGTAAACAGACTTACACAATCAAACTCAGAACAACTGAACACGTCAATCATCAGTTGGATTAAATAAAAATTTGGTGCAAATTACACGGGGAGGGACACAGTTTAAGAATAAGAGGTTTACTGTTTCAAAATGGAGACGCAGAGATTCTTTTTCTCTCAGCAGAGAGTATTACACGTCAAATTCTCTGTCCCAGGAAGCAGCGGAGGCTGGGTCATCGAACTCATTCAAGACAGAGTTAGATTTTTGATAACCAAGGGACAAAGTGGAGCTGAGACCACAGCCGTACTGAATGGCGGAGCAGGTTCGAGGGCCAGGGCAGCACCACCTGCTCCCAAGTCCTATGTTCCTATAAATGGTGGCATGGTCGCACAGTGATCAGCACTGCTGCCTCACAGCTCTAGGGACCAGGGTTCAATTCTGGCCTTGGGTGTCAGTGTAAGCTCCACACATTCTCTCCGTGTCTGCGTGGGTTTCCTCCAGGTGCTCCAGTTTCCTTCCACAGTCCAAAGATGTGCAGGTTAGTTGGATTAGCTGCCCTAAATTTCCCCTTATGTGTCCAAAGATGTGCAGGTTAGGTGGCGTTACGGGGCTGGGGCGGGGGTGTGGACAGAGGTATTTGTGCTCTTTCAGAGAGTGGGTGCAGATTCGATGGACCGAATGGCCTCCTTCTGCAATATAGGAATTCTATGGTACAATCTTAAAAGGGGTGTAATAACAGAGAGAATCCGGGGGAGTATGAACACAAATCTATGAACGTGAATGCAAATTGATGTAGCTATTAAAAAAAGCAATAATGGCTTCAAAAACATGGGACAGAAGAGGAAGAAAGCCTTTACAAAACCCAAACCTTTACAAAAACACTGTTAAAGCCTCGGCTGGAGAAAAGCGATCAATTCGAGGATTTTGACAGCAGCAAAGGCTTTGTGGAATACGGAGACACAAGCTGGGATGGTTCTCCGTACAGCAGGGAAGTATTCAAAATCATGAACAGTTGTGATGAGATAACGCAAGTTGAAAATGCCTTCAGTGGCAGAAAGATCAGTAACCAGAGAGCACAGATTCAAGGTGATTGGCAAAAGAACCGAGTGGAAAGGAAACATTTTTATACAGCGAGCTGTTATGATCTGGGATACGGGATATTTATGTACATATATATATATATATATATATATGTGGTGGAGCAGGTTCAATCAGGGCATTCAAAAAGGAATTGTATTGCTATCTGAAAAGAATGTACAAGGTTACAGGGATAAGGCAGGGGCGTGGGAATAGGTAGAATGCTCGTTCAGAGAGCCAGTGCAGACTCGATGAGCTAAATGGCCTCCTTGTGCACTGTCAAGATCTGTGCTACCCGAATCATAAAATGTTGAGTGCAGAAGGAGGCCATTCAGCCCATCGAGTCTGCACCAGCCCTTGGAAAGAGCACACTACTTAAGCCCAGGCCTCTACCCTATCCCCGCAACCCACACCTAACCTTTGGAGCTCTAAGGGGCGATTTTAGCATGGCTAATCCACTTAACCTGTACATCTTTGGATTGTGGGAGGAAACTGGAACAGCCGAAGGAAACCCACGCAGACACGGGGAGAAGGTGCAAACTCCACACAGGCAGTTACCCGAGTGAGGCAGCAGTGTTAACCACTGTGCCACCGTGCCGCCCCAAAGGACTGGTAACAGAATCTTTCATAACTTTCAGAAGGGAATTGGACAAACCCTTGGAGAAGGGGCATGGAGAAAGAACGGGGAGGGGACTAATTAGATAGATCCATCAGAGAGTTGGGGTAGGTACGATGGGTCAAAGAGTCTCGCTCTGTGCCGTGTAATTCCATCACTTTATGTTGTTATGGGCCAGGGTTTAGAGAACCCCAAAGTGTATCATGGAGTTCACCTGACCCACAACGTTTAATAGATTGTGGTATGGGGAGCACACGGCCAACTCGACAGGTGTGGTAAAGCAGAAATGGAAAAGTATTTTTTAAAACAAAACAATGTTTATTCTATGAACTCAAGTTAACCTTTTTAAAACATACAGTGAACATCGTAGCAACCAGTAATTCAAATACAACCCCCAAAGAATACAACACTAAGTAATCCTTTAAGCTGTCCTTTTAACATCCAGAAGACTTACAAAAGAAACACCTTTTAACAGAAGCACATCTGGTTAAAGTCACTACTGAAAACATTTCTAATTCTGAATTCACCAAATGATCAAGAGATAGTTTTTTCATGGAAGAGATCAACAGTACAGCTGCTCTAACTGGCTTCAGCTCCCACACTGAAAACAAAACTAAAACACACCTTGCAGCAAACAGCCTAAAACAAAAGTAAAAAGCTGACAGACAGCTCAGCTCCACCCACTCTCTGACATCACTGCAGTAGTAAACACCCATTTCTTAAAGGTACTCTCACTACAGATATTTACATACACACCCATTTTTTTTTAACAAACAATTTTATTGAGGTATTTTTTAGCTTTGTAAATAGTTACAGATTACAGAAATATGCAAACATCAACGGAAAACCAAACCATAATGCACACACCCGCTCCTCTCCCATAGACACTACCCACCTATTTATCCCTCCTACTCTACTCTAATCTCCCCCCTCCCCTCTTCTCCTCTCTCCACCCTGCAGTCTCCGTCTATCCCTGAGTAGGTCCTCCCCCGGGGGCCCCGCATGCTCCTCGTCTATCCGGTAAATCTCCCTAACCAATCTATGCATTTCTGCTTTGTCTGCCCTGACCCTGTGAGCCCGAATTGAGATCAGCTCCACCCTCACTGCTGCCTTTAGCGCTCCTCCGTATCGTTCACCTGCAAGTAACTTTGCATACACTCTCTCACAAATCCCCTTCCTCCAACAACAATCCTACGTCTAACCTACATTGCGGGCGTTGGTAATTCGCCCCACCGACCTGCAGGTCCACCCAATGCGGGGCATGGTCCGAAATAGTGATTGCCGAGTATTCCGTATTCTTTACCTCCCCTACACAGTCCCTGCGCAACATAAATAAATCAATCCTAGAATATACTTTATGAATATGCAAGTAGAATGAATAGCCCCTTCCCGTCGGCTGTCTGGCTCTCCATGGGTCCACTGCCCCCATTTGCTCCATGAACCCTTTCAGCTCCCTTGCCATTGCTGGGAGCCTACCCCTTCTGGGCCATGACCGGTCTAGCCCTGGGTCGAGAACCGTATTCAAGTCCCCCCCCCCCCCCCCCCCCCCCACAACAACAACTTGCGTGAGTCTAGGTCTGGAATTTTCCCCAGCACTCTTTTAATAAAGTCAGCGTCGTCCCAGTTCGGAGCATATATGTTCACCAGCACCAATCTGCTCCCCTCCAGTTTGCCCCTTACCATAAGGAATCTGCCCCCGCCGTCTGCGACTACGCCCTCCGCTTCAAATTGAACCCGCTTATTGATCATAATTGCTACCCCACTTGACTTAGAATCCAATTCCGAGTGGAAGACCTAGCTAATCCAGCCCTTCCTTAGCCTAGTCTAGCCAGATGCTTTCAAATGTGTCTCCTGCAACATAATTACGCCCGCCTTTAGAGCCCGCAACTGCGTGAACACACGTGCCCTTTTGACTGGCCCATTTAATCCTCTGTCATTCCAGGTGGTCAGCCTGGTTGGAGGGCACACACGGGTACGCGCCCCCCCCCCCCCCCCCCCCCCCCCCCCACCCACACGGCGGTCAGCCATAACCTTTCTTGGGCCCATGCGCCCTTCTTGGCTCGCTTCTTGGCCGCCTCCACCCCCGACCTCCTCACCATTATCTACTTCAGACCCCCCCCACACGGCGGTCAGCCATAACCTTTCTTGGGCCCATGCGCCACGCCGTTCTTGGCTCGCTTCTTGGCCGCCTCCTCCCATTATCTACTTCAGACCCCTCCCACGTCAGCAGAATAACCTCCCCCCCTCCCCCCCTAGCAACATCTCCCAATAACCCCACCCCTGCCATCTACTAGCTGTATTCACAACCCCCCACCTGACTCCCTTGACTAGCTAATCTGCTAGCCCGGTAACTCATCGCTCAGGCGCCCACTTGTCTCACTCACATTGTTTCCCCGACCTCATCTCCCCACTCATCAGCACACCATCCCCAACTCCGACCAACTGGAGCAGTCTCACTAAGATGGGAAAGATCAAACGAGATGGAGACATCAAACAGCACCGTGAGGCTGCTCCGGGTTAAATACATTTCCAGCTGTGTACACAGATAAGTGTTAACCCACGTCCCTTGCTGAGCATTAATAAAATAGCAGCACAGTAACACAGTACCCGTATATCACCCACCCGAAACAAACATGAAAATCATAGACATAAAAACCCCAACCAACATCGTTATTTGCCATTGCTTACCAGCCACCTTTATGTTACAATGAAGGCTCCAACACACCCAAAGAACACGTCGAAAGGTACCAACAACAGCAGAAAAAAAAGGAGAAAAAAAGACCATACGAGAGGCAAAAGCTGCCAAAAATACAACACATGGCACCTTTAAAGCAGTAAACAGTTGACCGTCAGTCCAGGCACAGCAAGCATCCCCCCAAACAATAACTCTCGGACCTTAGCTTGCATCCGTGGGTCCTTTTTTCGACCAGCCCCTGATCCCTCACAAAATCCATAGCTTCTTCAGGCTCGGAGAAGTAGTGGCGTTGAACCTAATGTGTGACCCAAAGACGGGCCGGGAAGAGCAGACCAAACTTCACATGCTTTTTAAATAAAACCTCCTTAACTTGTTTAAAGGCTGCTCGACGCCTGCCCACCTCCTGGCTTAGGTCCTGATAATTGCGAAGAACACTGTTATTCCACGTGCTGCTCCTAGTGCTATTTGCCCACTGCAACACCCGCTCCTTCTCCACAAACCTATGGAACCTGATCACCATCGGATGCCCGGGGGGGGGGGGGGGGGGCACCCCCCCCGGACGCATCTGCCTCGCCTGTACTCTGTGTGCCCCCTCCAGCTCCAGCGGTCGCGCAAAGGCGTCAGCCCCCATCAGCTGCATCAACAGGTCAGCCACAAACGTTGTGGCACCTGCTCCCTCAGCCCACTCCGGGAGCCCGATGATCCTCAGATTTTGTCTGCGGGCTCTATTTTCCAGCTCCTCTACTCTGTCCAGCAGTTTTCTCTGTCTCTCCTTCAACCCATCGACTTCTAGCGCAGCAATCGCCTGAGCGTCCGCCTGCTCCTCCACCGCCTCCCCCAGCTCCGTACCTTTTTCGTCCTGGGCATCAAATCTCTGGTTCAATTGATCCACTGCCTTCTGAAGTGGGTTCAAGTTATCCCGCTTCAATGATTCAAAACTGCTTTTTCTCACCTGCAGCATGTTTTCCAGCGCTTGCTGGATCGCCGGGTCTGAGGTCCTTAGGTCCGCCATCTTTGCTCCCCGGTCAGCTTCCCCTGTACCTTGCCATTGTCCCTTCCTTCCCGTTTTCGCTGCTTTCTGCTCTCCCACGGTTCCACGCAGCTCTACCCGTTCCTTAGCACCTCCGAGGTCGTCTTTCCAGCGCTCCGCAGTCCCGCAAAACAGGGGAACCAGGTCCTCAAATCCCGCCGGAGTGAGAGCCACCGAATGTGCGGCTCACTCACTCATCACCGCCACCGGAAGCCATACACTCCCATTTATAAACACTCATTTCTTAAAGGTACTCTCACATGACACCGCCTCCCCAGAAAAAAAATAAACCATCAACTTCAAGATGGTTTCATTTTTAACTTATTCACTATCCTTTAAGAAATGCACACAGTAAATATAGTTTTTCCCTTTCAAAAAACAACACACACAAACAGGTATAATAATATAGTCCATTTTTTTTTTTCGTTTTTCTTCCTCCAACTGAAATCCTTCTCGATTGATAGTCTCCTTGAACAAGAACGTTTCTGTACAATTCGTCCATTTCTCTATGCCTCGGCATTTCTCTTTAAAGTCAGATACTTTCGTTAAATCTGACCACAGAGTCTGTTGCAATTCTCCAACACAGGAGCATTGGTTATCACAGCTTTCAGGCCGTCAAATGCCTGTTGAAAGTCCGCTGGCCACTGAAATTTTCGACAAGTCCATCAATGCAGCAACCATGCTACAAAGCGTTTGCACAAATGCTCGATCCACTCCACTCATGCCAAGAAATCACATTATTTCCCTTCGTCTTGAGGGTATCGGAAACTCCTCAAGGAAAGTGACTTGGGCTTTTCCAAATTCACTTTTGGCTCGGTTTATCACCAAACCCGCCTCCTGAAGTTGATCGAATAACTCCATCAGATGTTTCAAATGTTCTGTCCACGTCTGGCTGAAAATTAGCAGATCATCGATGTATACCGCACAATTGGGTAATCCTGAAACGACTTTGTTAGCTAACCGTTTAAATGTGGCTGGGATGTTTTTCATGCCAAATGGCAGAACTTTGAATTGGTATATACCATCTGGAGTCACAGAAGCTGAAATCTCCTTCGCCCTTTCGGATAAAGGTACCTGCCAGTAACCTTTAAGTAAATCCAGTTTGGAAATAAAAGCCGATTGTCCCACTTTCTCAATGCAATCCTCCAAACATGGGATAGGATAAGATTCTTGTAAATGCATTAATCTTTCTATAGTCCACACACAACCGTTGGGTACCGTCTGGTTTAGGTACCATCACTGTGGGTGAGCTCCACTGGCTGCAACCAATTTCAATTATGCCATTTTTAAGCATACTCTCAATCTCTTTGTTAACCTGTGCCAATTTTAACGGGTTAAGTCTGTATGGGTGTTGTTTGATCGGAACAGCATTTCCCACATCTACATCATGTATAGCCATTTTAGTACTTCCCAATTTATCTCCACAAATTTATTTTAAAATTTAGAGTACCCAATTCATTTTTTCCAATTAAGGGGCAATTTAGCGTGGCCAATTCACCTACTCTGCACATCTTTTGGGTTGTGGGGGTGAAACCCACGCAAACACGGGGAGAATGTGCAAACTCCACACGGACAGTAACCCAGAGCCGGGATCGAAACTGGGACCTCAGCGTCGTGAGGCAACAGGGCTAACCCACTGCGCCACCGTGCTGCCCATATCTCCACAAACTTGCCCATGTGACAGCAATAACTCTTTCAGGTCAGTCCGTTTTTCCTCTGGAAGGTAACTCAACAATTTATCCCAATTTTTAAGAGCATCCTCGTCTTCCAATTTAATTTGAGGTATGTAAAATTCACAGTCATCTGGATTTGGTTCGTCACTTTGAGTTAGAATCATTAAAACCTCCTCCTTTTTCTCTCCTTCCCTTTCAAAGTACCTTTTAAGCATATTCATGACACACTCGGTGAGTTTTCCTCTATCTGGTGTTTTTACCACATAATTCACCTCAGTTAATTTTCTTTCAATCTGACATGGTCCACAAAACCTAGCTTTTAAAGGTTCACCTACCACTGGTAACAACACTAAAACATTATCTCCACTGGCAAAATGATGAACTTTGGATTTCTTGTCCATTACCCGTTTCATCACATTTTGTGCAACTTTTAAATGTTGTCTCGCCAATTCACCTGCTCTATTTAATCATTCCCTGAAATTTGACACGTAATCCAATAATGCAAGTTCTGATTTCTCACTCACCAATTTTTCCTTAATCAATTTAAGTGGTCCTCTTACCTCGTGACAAAAAATTAGTTTGAAAGGACTAAATTTGGTTGACTCATTAGGTTCATCCCTAATTGCAAACAGTACAAATGGAATTCCTTTATCCCAATCCTCTGGATAATCTTGATAATAAGCCCTCAACATTGTCTTTAATGTCTGATTCCACCTTTCTAACGCTCCCTCTGATTCTAGATGGTACGCAGTTGATTTAAATTGTTTTATTCCGAAGCTATCCATAACTTCTTTGAATAACCTGGAGGTAAAATTTGATCCTTGATCCGATTGTATTTCTGTGGGTAGTCCATATCTAGTAAAGAATTTAAGTAATTCCTCCACAATCTTTTTAGCTGTAATATTACGTACTGGAATGGCCTCTCGAAACCTAGTAGACACATCCATTATAGTCAAAAGATATTGATTCCCACTTTTTGTTTTAGGAAGCGGTCCTATGCAATCAGTTAGGACCGATGTAAAAGGTTCCTCAAATGCTCCAATAGATATTAAGGGCGCTGGTTTTATCACTGCTTGAGGTTTCCCTATCAATTGACATGTGTGACATGATTGACAAAATTAAAGTACATCTTTATGTTGTCCAGGTCAATAAAAATGTTTTTAGATTTTAGTTTGCGTTTTCCTTTTTCCCAAATGACCTCCCACTGGTACCTCATGTGCAACTCACAACACCTCCTTTCTATACCCCACCAGCAATACTACTTGATTAACTTCTGCCCACTTTTCATCCGCCTGCATATGTAAAGGTCTCCATTTTCTCATCAAGACATCACTTTTACGGTAATAACATTGTGGTATACACTCAGATTCCTCTTCCGTGTATGCTTTCTCATGCATCCGTTTTATTTCTACATCTTTCTGGTGTAACTCCACCAATTTTCCTGAACTAAAACTACCCACCTGATTCTTCACCTGTTCTTGTTCTTTTTCAACCATCTGATCAAAAATCTTTTCTGATAATTGCACTTCAACTTCATCCTCACTCTTTGATTTCTCCTCTTGTTTTAACCTGTGACTTTGCGACCTTGTTACTACACTATCCGGAAAAATCCCAGGATATTCGTCCTTCAACACTTCAGTTGTCTGATTTTCCACTGGCTTATCAACCACTGTAGGCATCACTCCCACCTGCGATCCAGCTATATCATTACCCAAGATAAACTGTATTCCTGGACAAGATAGTTTCTCTATTACTCCTACTACCACTTCACCACTCTTCACTGGACTTTCCAACCTTACCTTATATAATTGAACACTACTCCTCTCACCCTGAATTCCACATATTACCACCTCTCTGGCAATATTCTTCCCAAACTACATAACTCCTCATCTCTTACCATTAAAGATTGACTAGCTCCCGTATCTCTTAAAATTGTGACTTCTTCACCTGCTCCTCCTGATACACATGAGTAAACTTTACCCACACAAGTAAATTCTTTAAAGAGATCTGGCACCTTCTTATCAATCACCTCTTGATCAGACTGTACAATCTTTTGCACCTCCTTCGCTTCACTTCGGCTTTCCTTTACCACTTTAACAAACCCCACTGTCTTATCCTGTTTTGCCACATCAGCCTTCCCAGTGCTTTTTTCAACCACCAATACTGTGACTTTACATGGCCTAGTTTATTACAGTGAAAGCATTTGAAACGTTTAATTTCTTTTCCACCCTCCTGGATTTCTTTTTTAATCGGAGGTACACTCTCCTTATTATCTCCCATCAGGTCACCTTTGCCTTTACCACTTGAGTATTTCTCATGTCCCCAGTTTCTATCCCTCACAGACTGAAACTGATGTCGGAAACCAAGCTTTGATATGTGAACTAATTCATAATTATCTGCCATTTCTGCTGCTGATTTCGCAGTTTTAACCTTCTGCTCTTCCACATGAATTCTCACTACATCAGGAACTGAATTTTTAATCTCCTCCAAAAGTATAATTTCTCTGAGAGCTTCATACATTTGGTCTATTTTCAAAGCCCGTATCCACCTATCAAGATTACTCTATTTGATCCTTTCAAACTCCATGTATGTTTGACCAAATTATTTCCTTAAATTTTTAAACCTTTGTCTGTGAGCTTCAGGCACTAGTTCATATGCACCTAAGATGGATTTTTTTCACCTCCTCATACGTCCCAGATACCTCCTCCAGTAGTGATGCAAACACTTCACTAGCCCTACCTACCAGCTTTGTTTGCATCTGTAATACTCACAAGTCCTGTGGCCTTTTCATTTGTTTGGCTACCTTCTCAAATGAAATGAAAATGGCTTCTACCTCCTTCGCATCAAACCTTGGCAGTGTTTGGACATATTAAAATAGATCCCCGCCAAGCCTTTGGCTATGACACTCTTTCTCACTATTCTCATCACTATTCACCAACTGTACGTTTCCCTTTACATCTGCCATTTATAACTGACTGTCATGGTTCATGGCCATTTTCTGAAGTTCAAACTCTCTCTCTTTATCTTTTTCCCTGATCTGTACCTCCCTTTCTCTTTCTTTTCTTAATGCTAGGGCTATTCTTTCTGTTTTCCTTTCTTCTCTCTCTTTCTGTTTCTTTTTCCTCTCTCTCTCTCTTTCTTTTTCCTCTCTCTCTCTCTTTCGTATTCAAGCTGCTTTAATTCTTTCTTATGTTCCATTTGTTTAATTCGTAACTGAATTTTTGCTATTTCCAATGAGTCAAACTGTATTTCAGGCAACTTTAAATGCTTAGCCACCGCCATAATGATGTCATCTTTTCGCATTTTGTCAGGTCATGTTAACTGCAATGTTTTTGCTAAATCTAACAGTGTGCTTTTAGTCTCTGTCCGCAAGGTACTGCGTGTGACTGTCTCCACGCCCAAAACTTCAGAGCCTCTGAAAGAGCCATTATACACAACACATGCCCCACTTAAACTAGAATACCACACCTGAAAAGCAACCACAATATGCTCACCTCTCACTGTCTTTAAGTCTACTAAGCCAACCCAATAGATAAACTTTTACCCCCCTCAAGTCCCCAATGTTTTATGGGCCAGGGTTTAGAGAACCCCAAAGTGTATCATGGAGTTCACCGGACCCACAACGTTTAATAGATTGTGGTATGGGGAGCACATAGCCAACTCGACAGGTGTGGTATAGCAGAAATGGAAAAGTATTTTTTAAAACAGAACAATGTTTATTCCATGAACTTAAGTTAACCTTTTTAAAACATAAGGTGAACATCTGAGCAACCAGTAATTCAAATATAAACCCCAAAGAATACAACACTAAGTAATCCTTTAAGCTGTCCTTATAACATCCAGAAGACTTACAAAAGAAACACCTTTTAACAGAAGCACATCCGGTTAAAGTCACTACTGAAAACATTTCTAATTCTGAATTCACCAAATGATCAAGAGATAGTTTTTTCATGGATGAGAGATCAACAGTACAGCTGCTCTAACTGGCTTCAGCTCCCACACTGAAAACGAAACGAAAACACACCTTGCGGCAAACAGCCTAAAACGAAAGTAAAAAGCTGACAGACAGCCCAGCTCCACCCACTCTCTGACATCACTGCAGTAGTAAACACCCATTTCTTAAAGGTACTCTCACTACAGATATTTACATACACACCCACTTATAAACACCCATTTCTTAAAGGTACTCTCACATGACAATGCACTGCTGGCGTCAGGAGGCAAGGAGTAAACTGGGGAGAAAAATCTGAAGGAAGCTAAATGCTCATACAAAGTAAGGAAATCTTATGTTAATCATCTCATAGTTATCATGAGGAATAATGTTCGTCCAAACAGCTTCTTAGTACATGTCCCTAAATTGGCCACCACTACACAGTTGGCGTGTCTATTTCACATAGTGTTAAGAAGAGCCAACAGACATCAGCCCCAGATTTACTTCCTGCCACGTTTCCTGCTCCCCAACTATTACAGTTGCAACATTAAAGAAATAATCTGGCACAAATATGTGCTAAAAAATTCAAAACTCCATTGCTTTTCAATGTTTGACAGGCAAAAAAAACGTGCCATTGGGGTTAAACGCCCAACCAAAGTAGTTTCTCTATTTAATCATTGAGGACTACTGTCTTAGTGTTCAATTTTGTGTTCTCCCCATCACCCCTCCTCCCGCCCTCCCAGAGCAATACAACATCAGAGATTTTAGGGGAACGAACAGCTCACCTTGAAGACAAACTCAGTGGGTTTGGAACTATCCAAGGTAAAATATGCATGGTCACCTCACACCCCTTTCTCTACACATGGGCACAATTTCACCAAAATGAAGGCACAAACTGTTCAGCCGCTGGACATTTCTGTGCCCTGTTCTTAACCAGTCATTCTGGCTGGAAGAATGTGTCCAGGTCATTAAGGCTGAAATAGGCACATTTTTCATTAGTAAGGGAAGCGAGGGAGATGGGGATAAGGCAGGAAAGTGGAGTTGAGGATTATCACATCAGATCAGTCATGGTCTCATTGAATGGCAGAGCAGACTCAGTGGGCCGAATGGCCTACTTCTGCTCCGGCATCTTATGGTCTCATTAAGGCTGGGTGATGAGAGGTTTAGGTTCAGTGATGATGCCCCCCCCCCCCCCCCCCCCAGGGTAGAATATCCTGCTTACATAGAGGCATTACATTTCTTCCAGTGGTGCAACGGCTAATACAGTTGCTTGTAAAATTCCATCATACAGTTTTTTACTGCATTAATGAACTGATTAAACTGTGCGCTTAACAGACTGTGAAGCTTCACACTCAAAGAATGCCCAAGTGTGTTACCTAATGGAGTTAACCACATGAAATTGTAAACCAGTGGGGGTTGGACCTTCCCTTCAGGAGGTGAGAACATTGGAAGAGAGGTGGATGAAATACAAGATAAAACGGCAGGAAATGAGACAAAAAATTTTCATTGCACATATTGGTATTGAAAACATTAAACTCCTTTCTCCCATTTAGCCTGCAGTGAATTTTGACAATTCTACTCAGAACAATTGCAAATGGCCAAGAAATCAAAGACCATTTCTTGCTCTCGGAAAGGATCAGATCACCTAGACAATGTAGAAAAGCTGCCGCATTTTCTCTCCAAAGTTCTGCATCATTGGCCCAAATCCGTCATCACTCAGTACAGGAACTCTCCAGAAAAAGAGGAATCGGGGCCAATGCCACAGGGTACTTTGGTAGGTCACCTCATCTGTCCAACCACATCCCTTATACAAACTAGAAACTTGACCACCTGCTCGCACATCACATCCGCTCAGACACAAAACTGACTACCTATCCACGTCCACAATGGCCAGCCCAAATGCAAAGTTGACTATTTGCCAGCCCTGCAGTGGGGTCTTCTGACCCGACTGCAGACTGACCACCTGTCCAGAGATCACCTGGCCAAACTGAGCTGAATCAAGTATCCAGAAGGTTCAATAGCCCAAACCAGAAATGAGACAATTTTACCACCTCCTCAGGCCCTTTCAGGCTTCTACGGACAAGAATTGCACGTTCCGCACTCTCCAACAATGAGTGGGATATGCTGTGGGAGGACAACCTGGTCCAACACAGCCAGAGAGCTCTTCCATCAATCACTGTAGCTGTGAACCGCAACTACCATCACTCTGCCAGCAGAATGTACAGCATCAGCAAACAACATATGCAATTTTCATTTTTTTTTCCATTAACAAAATACATTTCTGGCATGAGCTACCCTTCCAAAACCCATGGTTGGGGGGGGGGGGGGGGGTACATTTTGCTATTACACAAATTAAACCCCGCTCTCCACTCAACATTCACCATCCAATTAAGACAAGCAGATTTTAAAGTTACATTTTCCTTTCTTCCATTGTTTTTACTGAGAGCCGAATCAGATTTCTTTTCTTAAAATGTCCACGTCCAGCACAAAACTTTACAAGAAGGAAACATAAATAAATCAGGAAAACTTAAAATCTTTCCGAAGCCAAACCTTTTCCAGTTTAATCTCAAAACTAATGGGCAAACTTAGGTGCCAAACCATTCTTTTATCCTCCAAAACCCTTTGAAACAACATCTCAAAAAAGGATCACCCTCCTCCCCCCCCCCCCCCTCCAACAAACAAAAATAATTTACAAAAAGGCCTTAAAATGTCTCAAAAAAGAACAACAACAAAAATACAGATTTGCAATGGAAATGTGGAAAAATTAAAATGTTGCTGCCCCTGTCTGCGTGTGTGTTGTGTGTTTCAGAGAAACTTTGCATTGCAAGAAATGTAGGGCATTCCAGACACTGCAGAGATTGCTACAGTTGCCCCTCATGGTGGCTCTCACCTCTACAACATTCTCAGACTGTCTGGAGTTTCCTCCACCCCAATTATCTTTTTCTCTTTTTAAAAAAAAGCGACAAAAGAAAAAAAAACAAAAATGGCAGCCAGTGTGCTTTTTTTCAAAAAAAAGGACATAGAGTCGCCATATTTTGCAGGTCCCCAAAGTAAATGTAACAAAAAAAAACGATGTGCCCAGATCAGAAATCACATTTGCATGTCTGATGATTCATTGTTTACGTGCGATTTAAGAATTGCCAAGGGTTTGAATCGCCCGGCATACACACACACACACACTTTTAAAAAAAATTCAGACGCTTCAACACTTCCTATAACACGCATGCCTTGCATTGCATTTGAATGCAAACGCCAAAGATCTGAAAATACTGTAGCACTTTGCACAGTAGCAAAGCTTCCCTCTCTCCCTCTCTCTCTGTACACCCTGCACACCATTGCACCAGCCAGCATCGTTTGCATTGATTGCAACCAACCCAAGTTTTGAAATCAGAGCATTGCATACAGACCTTGCTTGCAAAGGGTCTTTTTTTTTAAAATAAAAAAAAGTGTTGTTGGTGGTGGTGGGGTGGGGGGGAGGGGGTTGCGATGGATCTTCAGGCTTGTTTCAGGGGAGATCTCATCTTCCGGGTCGCCTGCTATTCACTTCTGGTTACTGCATGCAAGGCAGTGAGGGGGGTCGGGGACTGGGAAAGAACCAGCAGCAGAAAACTAGCTCCTTACCAGCAGCTTCAGCAGCTTTCTGGGTTCTTTTTCTGTGTGTTACTGACTCACACTCAAAAAAAAAAGGCAACATCCCCCTCACCACATAACTTACTGTTTAAACATTGCATTATAATGCAATTGTATATAATGTTTAATTTATGTGGAGTGGGCTCATATAGCCTTGTAAGGTGGCTCCCCCCACCCCACCCAAACATCACCACCAACATGGGGCCAGAAATTGGGCTCAGGACAATAGCACGAAACACTCTCCGTCGGCTCGGCCGTTATCGTGTCACAGAGTTTCTTACAGCGCAAAAAGAGGCCCTTCAGCCCATCATGGCTGTGCCAGCCATCAAGCACCTATTTATTCTAATCCCATTTTCCAGCACTTGGTCCATAGCCTTGTGTGCTGTGGCACCTCGAGCGCTCATCCGCAGCCTGCCCCCGTTTGGAAGGGGCAAAGAAAGGAGTCCACACCGAGTTATAGAGAAAAACAAATGTATTCAACACATTAACTACTGGGTCTTCTCTAGTCGGTGCCTGACTGGCCGACTCTATTTATACAAAGGCACGTGAACTTTGTTAAAGGGCCCACCTCCTTATCGGGGGAGCTCGTATTCTGCAAGCTTCTACTTGGTAGTGAATCACCCCAACCCCGTAAGACCCGTACGGGTTATAAACCCCCCCCCCCCCCCCCCCCCCCCCCCCCCCCCCCCCCCCCCCACTCACCCTGATATCTGCTCGTGGGAATTAAATATCAGGACAGGCAGCTGAACCATCTCCTTTTGTTTCGTGCCACCCCCTCGAGACAAATTTCTGAGTTGAAATTACATCTTCCACCATTTTTCTCCAGGAGGCGTTACATAAATATACCATTTTCAAAAATTCACGGGACATGAGCTTCACTGGCTTGGCCAGCATTTTTATTTCCTATCCCTAATTGCCTTTGAGATGTCTGCAATATTTTGTATCCATAATAAGCTCTTGCTTTAAAACAGGCTGGACAGGTTGAATTATAACCTGCTCCTGCTGCATTTTCAGCCGCCAAGGTATCACAGGTGTGCCTAATTTGGCTGTCATCTGACGTACACTTTCCAGGAGGATGTCACTGAGAAACAGGAACCCTCAGCTAATGGTTCCCATCGTGACGAGCGCTAATGACAAATATACAAATTAGGAGCAGTAGTAGGCCACTTGGCCCCTCGAGCCTGCTCCGTTATCCAATGAGATCATGGTTGATGGGACAGTAACCGCAACCTCACATTTAGATTGTCAACCTTCTCCATTTGGAACAGACTGGAGATACTGAGGTCAGTCTGCCCCAGTAAAACGCTACAAGCATGTGGGGGGTTTATACCACTGCCCCCACCACCCCCATCTCCTGTCAGCAGCATTAAAACATTTTTCTTCAGTGTGGTAGCCTTTCTCCTGCCAAATCTCTCACTGCCACATTCCTGTCCCTCAGCCCTATTTCTTCTCTTTTCTCCTTCTTACCCCTGGGTCGAAGATGACTAGTTTCCACTCTGGAGGCGGCGGTGTCTGAATCGACCAATCTCAGAGTCACAGACTCTGCCAAGTTGGGCAGGTGGTGATCGATGAGGCACTCTGGATTCTGCGGGTTCTTTCCGCTGCTTACGGTTGGCCTCCACATGCTCCACTTGGTGACGCTCGAGGTGGTTGGCATCTTAGCGGATGCTTCTTCTCCAGTTTGTGTGTTCTAGGGCACATGTCAGTGGAGATTTTGCATTTACTTAGGGAGGTTTCATAGTTTCCTTGAGGCATTTCTTCTGCCCTCCTAGTGATCGCTTGCCCTTGCGGAGCTCAGAGTGAAGTACTTGTTTTGGGAGTCTTGTGTCGGGCATGTGGGCAATGTGACTCGCCCATCGCAGTTGGTTGAGTGTGACCAGTACAGAGAGTCGCTCATCAAAGACAGAGAGGCAGTCAACACCCGCTGAAGAAAGCACTCTGAGGACCTCCTCAAGACGCAGCCCTTGACGCATGTGCCATCGATGCCATCCAGCGACTACCACCTGCCCCATCTCAGCACAATCCCAGCCTACTGCATGGTAAAAAAAACCAACAGCTGAAAAACAACAAGGCCTCCGACACAGATGGGATCCCCGCTGAAGTACTAAAATACAGCAGAGAGGCACTCTTTTGTTTTTATAAATTTAGAGTACCCAATTCATTTTTTCCAATTAAGGGTCAATTTAGCGTGGCCAATTCAGCTACCCTGCACATCTTTGGGTTGTGGGGGCGAAACCCACGCAAACACGGGGAGAATGTGCAAACTCCACATGGACAGTGACCCAGAGCCGGGATCGAACCTGGGACCTCAGCGCCGTGAGGCAGCAGGGCTAACCACTACGCCACCGTGCGCAAACTTTATTTACAATAACACATACATATATATATATATATATATATATATACAACAGCAGCAGTAACTCCCTTGCTGCTCACTCCTCTCTAGCTGGTTCCATACTGGCCAGCTTTATTTATGCAGGGAATCTGCTAATGATTTCTCTGCCCCCCCCCCCCCTCATTGGGGAAGCTCATACTCCCTGAGGATTGTGAGATTGCCATTAGTTCCTGGCCAGTGGTGAGCAGGCAGGTTATAACAGCTGTGATTTGCAGTTTATGGGCCAGAGTGAGCCATAGGTTTATGAGGTGCTCACTTCCTCCAGGGAAATTCGTTGGGCGGTCCGACCAATTTGTTTCTTTCTTTTAAAAATAATTTTAAATCAGATTTTCACAAAATATCAATAACAGAAAATATTAACAAAAAACAAAAATATTAACAATTAAGAAAAACAACAAAGAACAAACCCCCTCCCCCCCCCCCATTAAATAAAAAAATAAGAAAGAGATTAACACCCGTGATAACCATAGAACACATGTACACGCCCCTTCAACCCAACCCACCGAAACAACTCCTCCCCCCCCCCCCCCCCCCCCCCCCCCGGGCTGCTGCTGCTGCTGCTGCTGGCCTTTTTTTTCTCCCTACCGTTCTGCCAGGAAATCCAGGAAAGGCTGCCACCGCCTGAAAAACCCCTCTACTGATCCCCTCAGGGCAAATTTCACCCTCTCCAATTTGATGAATCCCGCCATATTGTTGATCCAGGCCTCCACGCTTGGGGGCCTCACATCCTTCCACTGAAGAAGAATCCTCCGCCGGGCTACTAGTGACGCAATGGCCAGAACACCGGCCTCTTTCGCCGCCTGCACTCCCGGCTCCACTGCAACCCCAAATATTGCGAGTCCCTAGCCTGGCTTGACCCTGGATCCTACCACCCTCGACACCGTGCTTGCTACCCACTTCCAAAATTCCCCCAGCGCTGGGCATGCCCAGAACATATGGGCATGGTTCGCTGGGCTCCCCGAGCACTTAGTACACCTGTCTACGCCCCCAAAGAACCTACTCATCCTCGTCCCGGTCATATAAGCCCTATGTAGCACCTTGAACTGTATGGGGCTAAGCCTCGCACATCGACCAATTTGTTTCTTTACGGCAAAGCCAACCCCATTGAGACGACATTCATCTTCTGGTTTGCCTTTTCAGAAGAAGGTGCATCGGCACCTTTCCCTTTGAAATGGTCTTCACCTGCCGGTCATGTCTCGCTAATCGCGGCGATGTCAATGTTGTAGCGCTGGAGTTCCCGGGTTATGATGTCGGTGCAATGTTCAGGTCTGACGCTGTTGGGGTTGTCCATAAGGGTCCTGACATTCCAGGTCCTGATATTCATTTGGGCGGGTGGGATGCGGTCGGGGGGGGGGGGGGGGGGGGCATGTGAAGAAATGCTTCCTGGTTTCACTCTTAAATTTTGTACTGTTATAAGAACCTGACGACCACCTCCCACTCTCCCCATCAAATTCTGACCTTCTATAATGTTGTATGTCAACAGAATTCAATTCAGTCCCATTTCCACTTAATTTAAGCAGGGGCAATTGCCACCCTGGTGGCTGCAATACGAATATTGTGTTCCCTGAGCCTCAAGCCTACATTGGGTGTTGTCTGAACTCTTTTCACGCTCTACAGAAAAAGGCGGCCAATGAGTGATATTAGGAAGCAGGATTTCCCCAGATATTAGACAGCAAGTGGAAGGGTCCCATTCAAATCAAAATCAGAAATGTCCCATGGTGTTCTTCTCCTTTCGAGATGCGTCCGGTTTCCACAGTGGTGCGATTGAGGTCAGGATCTCACTCTGTGGGGAAATCTCAAATGCAGAAAGACACCCCGGCATATGCCATGTTTGCCGTGTTTCTGAGAGCGGGGCTCAAGCAGGACTCTAGCTAGCTTTGTGGTCTTTGACAGACAAAATGAGGAAGGGACATGTGGTATTCCAACCTCGGCAGTCACACACCCGAAATAGGTCACGTTGCATTCACACAGGTGGAGAAAAAGAATTATACACATAGTTTTAGCATGGAAGATTGAAGGAAAAACTTTATTTACCCAGAGGGTGGTGACGGTCTGGAATGTACTGCCTGGGAAGGTGATACAGGCCTCACATCAGCCTCACATCCTTTAAAAAGTACCTGGATGAATATTTAGCACACCAGAACATTCAAGGCTAAGGGCCTAGTGCAGGCAAGTGGGATTAGTTGGGCAGGTCAGGGCCTTTCATGCATCGGTGCAGACTTGATGGGCCGAAGGACCTCTTCTGCACTGTTGTATTCTGTGATTCTGTGAAGAAATTAGAAAATGTTGATTATTAAATTAGATTTTTTTTAAATTAACTGTTAGGATATAAAAGGTTCCACTAAGCCTTGCAGATTAAAATGTTGCAGATTTGATCCTTGTCTTATGATGCACAGTTGATGTTGCGGTGGAAGTACTAGAACCACAAAATAGAATCATGCAACCATAGAATCTTTACAGTGCAGAAGGAGGCCATTCAGCCCATTGAGTCTGCACTGACCCTCTGAAAGAGCACCCTACCTTGGCCAGCTCCCCCACCCTATCCCTATAACTCCACCTAACCAGCACATCCCCAGACAATATGGAGCAATTTTTTTATCATGGTCAAACCACCTAACCTGCACATCTTTGGACTGTGGGAGGAAACTGGAGCACCACACAGACACAGGGAGAAAGTGCAATCTCCACACAGACAGTCATCCAAGGCCAGAATTGAACACGGGTCCCCAGCGCTGTGAGGCAGCAGTGCTAACCACTGTGCCATCCCAACCAACTCAGCCCTCTCAGAAACAGAGAGGGAGAAAGACCAGTTGGGGTTGCACTCCCAATTGCTATGCTGTGGCTTTTGCGCTACTTGGAGCCAAAAGAGAGAATGATGTAATGCAGGTAAAAGTAGGGGTCAAATTGTTTTACTGCATTTGGGCAGCCCGGAGGTAGGAGATCACGTGAAGCAAGTTCAAGAAATATGTCCAACTCCTGGGTAAAGTGCTGGAGAGAACATCGGAAAAATTCCCAAGTTACAATCGTCAAGAGATAAGAGAATAAGACTGGGGGTGTGGTATTTTTAAAGGATAGGCTTGCAGACAACGAAGGTTCAAACAAAGAAGAGCTCTATTGAAAAGGTGTTTACTCTGCAGGCTTTTAGAATAGACTGCCCATTTTCCCGTGCAAACGGACAATGGCATCATCAATATGCCACGTGATCGGACTCTTAAAGTTACCTTGTTCCAACAAGGGGCGCAACAGGGGTAAGCGAGGAAACAAAATGCAATTCTTTTTTTCCAATGAAGGGGAAATTTCATAGAATCATAGAATTTACAGTGCAGAAGGAGGCCATTCAGCCCATCGAGTCTGCACCGGCCCTTGGAAAGAGCACCCTACTTAAACCCCATGCCTCCACCCTATCCCCTTTATCCCCGTAACCCAGTAACCCCACCTAACCTTTTTGGACACTAAGGGCAATTTAGATTGACCAATCCACCTAACCTGCACACCTTTGGGCTGTGGGAGGAAACCAGAGCACCCGGGAGAAATCCACACACACACGGGGAGAATATGCAGACTCCGTACAGACAATGACCCAACCCAGGAACCAAACCTGGAACCCTGGAGCTGTGAAGCAACTGTGCTAACCACTATGTTACTGTGCTGCCGCAATTTAGCGTGGCCAATCCATCTATGCTGCACATGTTTGGATTGTGGGTGTGAGACCCACACAGACGCAGGGAGAATATTCAAACTCCACACAGACAGTGACCCAGGGACGGGTTTGAATCCGGGTCCTTGGCACCATGAGGCAGCAGTGCTAACCACTGAGCCATTGTGCGACCCTACAGAATGCAGGTCTAAGTAAATTAAAAAGATCTTGGTTGCCAGAATAGAAATACTGTTGGGTTGAGATTCACTTTAATATTATTCCACATCAATGTTGCATTCACAGTTGATATCCAGTGATAAAGGGCTTTGTATGAAATTCAAAGAATTTCTTCAGATGCCACGTACAAAGCTTTCCTCTATACAGCCCAGTCAACATACAGGGATCCAAGCATTGCTCCTGGCCCTCCTGATGCTAAAAGGCAGAGTGAGTTTGTCATCTTCCTCCTCAATACACTGCCACATGTCAACATCTGAGGCTCGGAGCCAAGTGACAACAGCTTAGCTGAAAGCTACATTGTTTCTTTCACCAGTACCATGCTTGTCAATTTCAGGTCAGTCCATTAGTTTCAAAACCAGCCAATCTACCAATCCTGCATAATGTATTGTTTGAAATGCCAACTCAGTCAAGCAGGACCACTGCAGTATTTTATTCTCTGCAAAATATATTTAATCTCTTTAATATTAATCATGGTATTTCCAAAGTGTCACCAAAGCTTGGGCGTGCAACACTTGTCATTGGCCTTAGGATTCACCAGGGCAACTTTTTCAATCTTCAGATACAAATATGTAAAATCAGAATTGGGAAGATAGATACAGACAATGGAGGTGGAGATTATTTGACCCATCATTATTTATCCATGCAGGGGAAACAGGATCTTGAAGAAATCTATACCTTTATGCCTCACTCATCTCCACTGTAAGTTAATAAAAGGACCATTGCAAATGTTGGTCACTCTGTGTGAATACCTTCTTCTTAATGTTAGCCCTAAACTGAGATTTCCCCTTCCCCAATATCCCCTCTGTCACCTTAGTTAGTCATGGCTAGCCTTTGGCTCATTCACGCCATGTTATTTATCTGTTCATGGGCTGTCAGTGTTGTTGGCTAGGCCCTCATTTATTGGCCTTTGAGAAGGTGGTGGTGAGCTGCCTTCTTGAACTGCTCCAAACCATGTGGTGTACGTACATCCACAGTGCTGTTAGGGAAGGAGTTCCAGGTTTTTGACCCAGTGGCAGTGAAGGAATGGCAATATATTTCCAAGTCAGGATTGAGTGTGGCTTGGAAATGAACTTGGGGTGTTCCCATGTGACTACTGCAATTTTCCTTCTGAGTGGTAGAGGCTGCAGGTTTGGAAGGTGGTTTCAAAGGAGCCTTGGTGAGTTGCTCCAGTGCATCTTGTAGATAGTACCACTACTGCCTCTGTGCGCGGTGGTGGAGGGAGTGAATGATTATGCTGGTGGATAGGATGTCAATCCACCGTGCTGCCTTGTCCTGGATTGTGTCAAACTTCTTGCACGTTATTGGAGCTGCACTCATCCAGGCAAGTGGAGAATATGCCATCACACCATTGTTTTGTGCCTTGTACATCGTGGATAGGCAGTGGGCAGGCTTTGATGAGTCAGGCAGTGAGTTACTCACCACAGGGTTCATAGCTCCTGACCTCCTCTTGCAGCCACAGTATTAATATGGCTAGTCCAGATCACTTTCTGGTCAATAGTAGCCCCCAGAATGTTGATAGTGGGGGATTCAGCAGTGGGAATACCATTGAATATCATGGGGAGATGGTCATTGCCTGCCATTTGTGCGTTGCGAATGTGACTTGCAACTTCTATCCAGGTGTTGTTGCACATGTGCATGGATTTCTTCAGTGTCTGAGGAATCACAAATGATGAACATTGTGCAATCATCAGCGAACATCCCCATTTCTGATCTTAAAACAGAGGGAAGGTCATTGACGAAGCAGTGGAAGATGATGGGGCCTAAGACACTGCCTGATGAACTCCTGTCACAAAGTCCCAGGACTGGGATGGTTGACTGCCAACAATCATAACTATCTTCCTTTGTGCTATGTAAAACATCAACCAGTGGAGAGTTTTTCCATGGAGTTCAGTTTTGCTCAGGCTCCTTAATGACACACTCGATCAAATGCCTTGATGTCAAGGGCAGTCATTCTCAGTTCACCTCAGAGGTTCATATTTGGACCAAGGCTGTAATGAGGTCAGGCGCTGATGATATGGGTGCCTGGCCAGATCTCAACAGTGGCTAAAAGACTGGAGCAGAACCATACCTTTTCAAAGGTGCGGAAAGATCAATTTGTTCCAGGAGTGATAATATCAGAAATAGGGCTTGGTTATTTTATAAGCAAACTTTATTAAAACAAAAGAAAATAAAAGAATATTTAAACTTCAACTCTAACATTCACAAATTACATGTACTTTCTTAACCTTAAGACACTAGTTCCCATTAAACAACACTTTAGCAGAATATGCAGCACATATGCCACTTACATAGGCAGACAAACGCAATACTTGCAATTATGAAGCAGTGTGTCTTGTGTTAGGGACATTCATTCAGGACCTTTTCCAAACCCTGCCTCAGTGGCAACTTTCATGACCTCCCTCGGTCGATTTCCAAAGCCATATCTCCTACCTGTTCAAACAGGATTCTTTTTCTCTCTCTCTGAGCTCCACCCAGCCCCTCAAACAAAGGTTATCTGAAGCTTCCAGACTTGAACCTATCATCATTATCTTGATTGTTTGATGGCCCACTCCGGTTTATGCAAAAGAACAAAGCCATGCTATTGATATGCAACTAACCTCCCATTGGTGGACAAAGTGGCCATCAGACTCGGTAATGGGCTAATTGCTGGACAGACATAAGTGTCCCAAAGGACAATGGACTGGGTCATTCTGTGTATTCCCACTAACAATTAATTTTAGAGCTACGGTACATGCAGCTCAAAAACTTCCTACAAAAGGAGACAAGGACGTACCCACAACCGCCACGACAGACACTACTGGAAGACCTACTGGACGCAAGTATCCTAGAGAAAGGGAACTGTAGTGACATGTATGACCGACTGGTAGATAGGGACGACACCGTACTGGACGCAACAAGAAGGAAATGGGAGGACGACCTGGGGATGGAGATAGGGTGGGGACTCTGGAGCGAAGCACTGCATAGGGTCAACTCCACCTCCACGTGCGCAAGGCTCAGCCTGACGCAACTAAAAGTGGTACATAGAGCCCACTTAACAAGAACCCGTATGAGTAGGTTCTTCCCGGAGGTGGAAGACAGATGTGAACGGTGCCAAAGAGGCCCGGCCAACCACGCCCACATGTTCTGGTCTTGCCCCAGACTCGTGGAGTACTGGACAGCCTTCTTCGAGGTTATGTCCAAAGTGGTGGGAGTGAGGGTGGAGCCATGCCCGATAGTGGCGGTCTTCGGGGTTTCAGAACAGCCAGATCTATTCCTGGGGAGGAGGGCGGACGCCCTTGCCTTTGCCTCCCTGATCGCCCGCCGTAGAATCCTGTTTGGCTGGCGGTCAGCAGCACCGCCCAGAGCTGCGGACTGGCTGTCCGACCTCTCGGAATCTCTCCAAATGGAGAAAATCAAATTTGCCATCCGAGGGTCGGACGACGGCTTCCACAGAACGTGGGAGCCATTCATGCAACTGTTCCGGGACCTATTTGTGGCCAATGTACAAGAGGAAGAATAGTCGGGGGAAGGTAGCGGGAGGGGGGGGGGGCTACAGGTTCGGTACGGGGGTTCGATGGCTAGCTAAGGCCCAAAACCAAACTAAATAAACATGTTGAGGGGGGGGGGGGGGGGGGGGGCGGGCGCAGTTACTACTACGAAGATGCTTACCTGTAAATATGTATGTTAATTTTTGCGTGTCTGTTTGTTTTTTTGTTCTTTTTCTCTCCTAACAATTTGTAATTTGTTCAATATAAAATATGAAAACTGAATAAAAACATTTATAAAAAAAAAAAACAATTATTTTTAAATTAATTTTTTCAATTAAGGGGCAATTTAGTGGGGCCAATCCACCTACCCTGCATATATTTGGGTTGTGGTGGTTGAGACCCACACAGACATGGTGAGAATGTGTAATCTCCACATGGACAGTGACCTGGAACTGTGATCGAACTTGGGTCCCACCAACAAGTTTTCGTCTGACTGGGACAATGGAACAACTTGGCCAGATGTGGGTGTGTCCTTCTGACTCTGTCCTAGCAGTTTTTTTTCCCTCAGCCTGTTTAACCCCAAAATTACTTGCTACATCTTGGATCTCATTTCTGGACCCTAGTTCCTAATATCTCCCTTGCATAACACTGAGTGACCCAGGCGGAGCCCAAAATGAGCGTCCGTGAAGAGGTAAATGTCACTTCTTGCAGTGTTGATTACCCCTTCCATCACTTTACTGATGATCGGGAGTGGACTGGCAGGGGGGTAATTGGCCGGATTGGGTTTGCCTGTTTCCAGTATACAGGACACACATGGGCAATTTTCCACAATTCCATTAGCTGTACTCGATCAGCTTTGCTATAGGTGCAGCAAGGTCTGGCACACAAGTCTTCAGTACTGTGTTGCTCGTTATGCTTTTACTTAATTGCTCTGTTTTCATAAACTTTGCTCTAGAGTCGCCAGGTATCTTTCTGATACCACCACGAGGTTCAAAGCCAAGTGCTGATCAATAACTCAATACACCAGTTAGTAAGTTTCAAATCAAAACACATTTATTATACACACAGTCAATCACTACTCATGCATAAACTCTACTTACTAAACTATCACTGCTACTAAAGGCCTATATTTAGCTTTTGAATGGCCCACCAGGTCAGAGGAACAATGGCCTTTGTCCGGTTCTGAATCTGCTGGCTTCAAGCTGGTAGGGAATAGTAGCTAGGAGCATCTATCTCGTAGCGTGCGTTGACTGGAGACTTACTTGGTTGGTGCAGCTGCTAGGCAGGTCTCTCCTTGCTGAGAGTCACGGTCAAGAGTTCTTTGAGAGCTGCCAAGAGAGCGAACTGAACTTGGGGACTCTACTTTATAGTCCCCAGGCGTTTCGCGCCCTTGTGGGCGGACCCCAGACTTGGTCCCAATTAATTGGACCATGTCCCAATCGTTTTTATCGATTTCTCCAATACTGGAGTTGTTCCCTGATCGTTGGGCGGGCCCTATGTGTCCGTTGACCTGCCTTTGTCCTCGCTCCCACTGGTGCCGGGGAGTCTGCCTTGGTCCCAATTGATTCAATGTTTCTAATTGTTCCTGGGGATCGCTCATTAGTATGTAGATGGCTATTGGTTTTGGTTCTGTCTGGGTTCTGCAAATCTTAATACACAGGAAACCTTGCACCTGCTTGTTTTTCCTGTGGCTGGCCAATTTTCCCTGTATTCTTTGCGGGCATCCATTTTGGAATTGGGACGTGGCCACCCCAGGTGGCTACACTCCCTCCTTGTGATCCTCAACGCGAAGCGTGAAGGATCACATTACTGCGATGCCTTCATTCCCTGACCCAGCGGGCATTCATGCTTGGCCTCTACACTGTCCCTAACTATGCAATACATTTTTAACTAACAATTTTACATACACATCATCAAAACTCTATGGGGGCGCTATGTCAGTAAGGACATGCATTACAAAACAAAAACTGGAACCTCCAACTATTCTCAATAAACTACTCTCACTTAAATCATTCAAACATACTAACTTCCTAACTGTACAAATAGCAGCATTCAAATTTTCCTCTGGTTTGGCAGTCAAACCCAGAGTTTTACAATCTTTTGTTCACAAATGAACACATTTCTTTATTTACCAATGAAGATGCACAAACAAAAACAAAAGCTCTTTATTACATATCAAGGGTTTCGGAGGCCTGGTGGAAACCGAAAATAGGGGATCTTATCCTGTATACTGGGGTGCGAGAGCGGTAGGCTCTGCTTCGCCATTTCTTCATGCGAATAGTCTGCACAATGCTGCAGAGTATCGCCAATGCTAGAAGTGCTTTGTTGTTACTGGACTCTGTGTACTATGGGGGAGTCATATGTAATCATTGGCGGCCTGTGGAGTGGGGGTGAGGGCATTCGCGCGCAACCAAATACATAATGTCCATAAAAGAAAGATGAAGGTCGTCTTCATCTTCTCTTCTCTTCTCTTCTCTTGTCCTGGAGCTTCTGGAATTCTGTGGATACAAGCATAATTTCTGTTATTATCTTGCTTAAGATCTTGTGTGTTAGTCTGTCTGTCCTTTAGTGCCAATTTCCCATTATAATTGGTCACCATCTGTGACTCCCTCATTCTTTTTTTAAACCGAATTTCAGGACAAGACACACTTAAAAATACTGAAACAGTGTGAGCCGTCTCGCAGCCTGTGCGGTTTACCATCCCAATGTTCGAGGATGTAAATAGCATGAGGGGAAGCAACCGAAGGATTACCTTAAAACAAAACAAAAACTTTCGAAACAAAAGAGCCAAAATGAGGTGCGTGTGGGCCGCGGCGGGTAAGAATTGGATGGAATCCCCGGTAGGGCGGGCTGTGCTCTACCCAAGCTTAGCTGACCAGAGGGGTGGTCCTCAGACAGGGCGGGGGTTAGTGCCGTTTCTCCACTGCCTGAGTAACCGGCAAGAACGGGCAAGAATGTAGTCATCGTGGGGGGGTTGCAGTAGTGTCTCTACCGTCGAATTGGAAGAGCAGTTACGAACTGGGTTCTGGCAAATTCTCAGTGATTTCGGCTGATAAGCCTGCTGGCAAGTTCTCACAGGTATCTGCGGACAAATTTGGCATGGGGCTGTGGAAGGCTGTTTAAATTCAAACAAAGAACATTTGACAAACACAAACAAACAAACATGCAATGAATATCGTGCAGGTTCCATCAGAAAGGACACCATTTCTCTCAAGCGGTTCCTTTTTAAAACATCATCTGGATGCCTCAGTTATCTGTAGCGAACAGGGCCGCAAAGGGATTTGCGTGGTGGGAGTCAGACTCAATGTCATCATCTTCTCCCGAATGCCATACTCTTGTATGGATAAGGGTCGCCAAAGTTGCGTGGTGTGAGTTGGGGTTCATGTCATCGTTCCGGATGAGCATGAACAAAATTGTCGTGGTGCCATATACGTGTGTCAAGTTCGGAGGTAATGGAGTCGAGGTCGTCATCGTAGGGCGGTGGTTCTGGGTCTGGGGCTTTAAGGTATGTGCCGAATGGATCATTCGAATCGTGTTCAGAGTCGCTGGGAGTGGTGCGTGTTGCAGGGGGATGGTAGCGAGGTGTGCTATGGTTGTCGTCAGTGTTTCCGCAGTCACTGTCGCTGTAGCTGAAGTTGGTGGGCGTGGAGAGACGGAGTCGAGAGTCAGGGGGCGGAGTCGAGGTCAAGTCCGTGGATGGGCTGGACTGGCTGGGGGAGGGTAGGAATGCATTTCCTGTGGGCGGGGCGAGGTCATCTGCTGCGGCGAGCAGGACATGGTGTGCGTAGTTGGACTGCGAGCCATATGCCTTGAGCTGGTTAATATGAAACCACGCAGTCTTTCCGTTGGGGTACTTTATTGTATACACAGAGGGGCTTATTTTGTCTGAAATGGAGTATGGACCTGAGTACTTGGGTGACAGGAATGTGCTGAGGTTGTAAAGGGAGAGCATAACCTGCTGCCCTACTGCAAACTCAGTCACATGGACTGTCTTGTCGAAACAAGCCTTGCTCTGTTTCTTTCTGGTGCCTAATCTTACTGCGGCTGCTAGCTGAACCGTTTTAACATTATCTACAAGCTGTCGCAAAGCGTTCTCGTGGGTGAGGGCCGTCACTTCGGGGCTGGTCAAGTCCAATCCTAATAAAAATTCTGTGCCTTTCATTGGGCGTCCGGTCATGAGAGTGTGGGGGGTGTATCCTGTGGATGTGGAAACCGTATTTCTTAAAAACATGAGAGCAAATGGGAGTCCAAAGTGCTGTTGTTCTCTTGAACTATTTTTCTGAGGGTGGCTTTTAGGGTCCGATTCATCCTCTCGACAATACCACTTGACTGGGGCTGGTATGCGATGTGAAATTTTTGGGTAATGCCAAATATTGTCAGGACGTTTTTCATTGCGCATCCTGTGAAATGGGAGCCTTGGTCGGATTCAATGCTGCGGGGGAGTCCCCATCTCGTAAAAATGTGGTGGGTCAGAATTTTGGCTGTGGTCTTCGCCGTATTAGTCCTTGATGGGAATGCCTCTACCCATTTTGTAAATGTGTCGATGACCAACAACACATATTTGTAACCATTTCTGCAAGGTGGTACGGGTCCTATAAAGTCAATCTGGAGGTTAGTCCAGGGGCCATTAACGGGGTGTGGCTGAGTTGAGCCTTTTTTGCATATCTGTCTGGATTGTTTTGGGCACAGATCAAGCAATTCTCAACGTAGTGGGTGATATCTGCTTTTAAATTTGGCCACCAAGTAAGCTGTCTGAGGTGGGCTACAGTGGGCTCAATTCCCTGATGTCCATGACTGTCATGAAACAAACAAATTAGTTGGTTCCTGTCCTGCTCAGGAACTATATAAAGACTATCTTTCAGGATCACACCGTTATGTGTGGTCAGAGAATTCCTAAATTTGTCGTAAGGTGCTGGGAAGGTTCCCTTTAAAACTTCCCTGAGCTTCTCATCTTGTCGCTGGGCCTGCGCTAAATCTTGGATATTGGTCTGTGAGACCTGAACTGCATGTACTGGGGCGCTTTCGGAGGGGTTCCAAAAGTAACCATGTCTGGAACCTGCTTTAGCTAGGGCGTCTGCTTTTACATTTCCAGGTGGGGAAGAACAGTGGTGACTACAAACTTTTATAATGCCATATGTCCTGTCCTTTGCCTGTTTTAAAATATGGCGGAGTAATGGGGCTGATGGTAGGGATTTTCCATCTGCGGAAACAAATCCTCTTTCTTCCCACAGGGGTAGGAATTCCGTTAAGCTGTTGCAGACAGACAGGCTGTCCGAGTGTATGTCTGCTGGGCTGGGGAACGAATCGGGGTGATCTACAATATACGCAATAGCTGCCAGTTCTGCTGCCTGCGAGCCTAAGTGTCCTGGCAACTTTAAGGAGATTTTTTCTAGGGTGCGTCCCTGCGCGTCCTCTACATAAATTCCGCATCCTGTTATGCGTTGTCCACCTAATACTGTGGAAGAGCCGTCCACATATATTCTCAGGGGTGCGCACGTGTCTGTGGGCTGGGGTCTCTGGGGTGAACTACATATCTTCTTGGGAGGTGTTTTTGCGATGAAGGGGCCTGTGTTGTGGTGTGGTGAGATAATCACACATTCATTTTTTTTTTTTTTTTTTTTTTTTTAAATTTAGATTAGCCAATTATTTTTTTCCAATTAAGGGGCAATTTAGCGTGGCCAATCCACCTACTTTGCACATTTTTGGGTTGTGGGGGCGAAACCCACGCAGACACGGGGAGAATGTGCAAACTCCACACGGACAGTGACCCAGAGCCGGGATCGAACCTGGGACCTCAGCGCCGTGAGGCGGTTGTGCTAACCACTAGGCCACCGTGCTGCCCTCCACCGTGCTGCCCTTTAATCACACATTCATGAGGGGTGCCTGGGTACTGTAAATTGTCTGCAAGGAAAGTGTGGGTTTTGGTCCGTTTAACAGTGATGTCCCATCCCTGTAAAAGAAGGGTCCAACGGGCTGCTCTGATTTGGCTGACTGTGCCATCTTTAAGTCGGCCGTCTAACAATAGCTGTGTTGGGGTGTGCTCTGTGAGGATTGTGATGGGGTTGAGTCCTGTTATGAATGAAAAATACTGAACTGCCCAAAAAACTGCGAGCAGGTGCCTTTCACAGGCAGAAAATTCTTGCTCCACAGGATCTAAAACACTTGAGGCACATGCCATGGGTCTTAACTGTTCGTGCCGTTCCTGGAGGAGCACGGCTGAAAGGGTGCGGTCTGTGCTTGGTACCTCTATAGCATAGGGGGAAAGAGGGTCTGGAACTTGGAGTGCGGGGGCTGCGATGAGTGCACGTTTTAAAGTGTCCACAGCATCCGTCTGCTGCGGAACCAATCCCAAGGTATTTTTTTCTTAAGTAGGTCAGATAGGGGCACTGCTTTAGTGACGAAACCGTCGATATGGTTTCGGCAGTAGCCAACCAGTCCTAAAAACGACCGGAGGGCTGAGACATTTTGGGAAAGGGGCAATTTGACAATCGAGTCAATCCTTTTATGCTCAATCTCGCGTTTACCATGCGTGATAATTGTTCCCAAATACATCACCTTGTCTTCCAAAATTTGGGCCTTTTTGGGGTTAACTTTACATCCAATTTCTTTCAGTAGTCCTAGGAATTCTGCTAGAAGCGAGATGTGCTCTGCCTTTGTGTCTGTCTGCAGTAACAGGTCGTCTACATACTAAACATTCGGGGCGGGAAAATTTAGATAAACCATTTGCCAGCTATCTGTGGAATATGGAGGGGGAGTTGTGGAATCTTTGTGGAAGGCATGTCCACGTGTATTGCTGACCTTTAAAAGTGAATGCAAATTTATACTGGCACACTTTAGCCAATGGAATGGACCAGAATCCGTTGCTGATGTCCAAAACCGTAAAATATCGTGAATGGAGTCCCTGCTTGAGCATGGTCTCGGGACTTGTGGCTACAGTGGGGGCTGTTGCTGGGGTGACTTTGTTGAGTTCCCGGTAATCAATGGTCAGTCGCCATGATCCATCGGGTTTTCTTACTGGCCAAATTGGGGCATTATTAGTGGAGGCTACTGATCTTAGTATGCCCTGTTCTAATAAGCTGCCTATAACCTTTGAGATTTCTCCCTCTGCTTCCTGGGGAAATCCGTACTGCTTCTGGGGTCTGGGGTCAGGACCTGTAATCTGCACCGAGCCAGCCATTCTGCCACAGTCGTGTTTATGATGTGCAAATGCTGCTCTGTTTTCCTGCAGAACTGCCCTAACCTGCTTGTCTGTGCTAATTGTGCTCGGGTCAAACCAGTATTCGCCGACTGCGCTGATCCTATTAGCATAATCTCCTACTGTGAGCGTGGCGGGGGCTCTTGCTGTCTTTGCCATTCTCCAGACACATTTGTTTACTGGATTGAATGAAAGATTGTGGGAGCTCATGAAATCAATTCCCAAAATGTGTTCTGCTGTGTGGGGTAGATCAACTAAAACTATGGGGTGTTTGGTTGTTATATTGCCAATCTGAATGGAGACAGGGGCTGTGATGTGTCCCTGCTGTGAGTGGCCTGTAAAGCCGCTGAGGGTGATGGTGTCTGTAGTGGGCCACGTGTCTTTCTGAAACATGGTGGAGGAATTAAGTGTGGTGTGGGACCCTCCTGTGACCCAAAGAAATTCAACGGGCTGGCCCCGTACTTTTGCTGCAACGACTGGTCGGCTAGACTTATCCCAAAGGGTGTCGCAGACCCAAGTTGGGGAGCCCGAATACCGTCAGTCTGTGCCGTTCATATCTCCCTGCTCTGAACGGGCGCTAACACTGTGAATAGGCTTTGCCCTATTCCTATTTAGGGTGCCTGTCTGTTGGGCTCTCTGTGGCTTTTGTGGGGCATTGCACTCTCGTGCAAAGTGTTCTAATTCACCACAGTTGTAGCATTCTTGCGATTTCTGGGGTGGGCTGTTCCTACGTTCATTTACCCATGCGGGGTTTTGATGCATTTTTACTGCGTGCATGTCTGCATCTGCCTGCTCTTCATCGGGTTTCCTAAATGCGGTTTTATTGTGCACAGATTCCTCCCAAGCGCGGGACAACCTTTTTAAAACCCATTTTTCGTTGTGGGCCTCATCTGAGGGGTCATAATTCGCACAAGCTCTCTGTCCTGCCTCTGTGGCGTGAGAGATCAGGATTCAAGTCCATTTGGCCATGTTATCGGAGGACAAATGGGCGCGGGCTGATTCTCCGAAAACTGCCATTAAATGGATCCAGAAGCGTCCAGCAAACGCTATGGGGTGTTCTGTTTTCTTCTGCCTGCATTTGTTCAGGCCTTCTACTGGGTCTCCTCTATTATAGCCGTTCGCATCAAGGATCGCTGTGTGCATCTCTGCTCGGGTGCCTCCTCCTACATTCTGTGGGTCGGGAAGGGCTGCTACAACGGAAGGGTCTAGGCTCAAAACTGTGAGCTTCACTTGCTCTCGCTCGTCCAGGCCGTACATGGTGGCCTGCTGCTTAACCTTTGCGAAGAATTGGTGGGGGTCTGAAGTGGGGAGGAACGGTGTGATTTTCTCGCACGCGTCTCGTAATTGGGTCATGGTTAAGGGGGTCGTATTAAGGAACTCTGTGTCTCCGTCTGGTGCAGTTGTGCGGTGGGTGGTTACTGAATTCATGGGGGTGTGATCTATCTGCTCTGTGGGGGGGTTGGGGTGCTCTTCTCTTCTGGGGCTTCTCTTGTGCACATGTTCCATGTACATACCTATGCGCTGTTTCATTTAACTCTTGCCAATCGGGGCCGTTTTCCTCATTTAATTGGGATCCAAATGTGCTTTGAAAGCCATTCTGGACTGAAAGCAGAGATTTCAATTCTGCAATCTGCTTCCGGCACTTTGCATGATCTACCGAGCTCTGTCTTTGTTCCATTGTGGAAGCATGGAGTGCTCGTAGGGCTGCCTTTAAATCGCTGCACTGCTTCTGCAATGCCTCTACCTGCTGTTCCGTTTTTTATCGTACCAGGACTGCATGTTGTGTGTCCTGGTAGGCCTTGTCGTATTGGGTCTGGAAGCTGCTTAAGTGCACCAGACAAGATTGGTGTGCCCTCTTGGCATCATCCACCTCTCTGTTGTTTGCTGCTAACCTCCCTTTTAACTCTCTGTTCTCCTTCTCTATGTCGCTTACATCGACTTTACTCATCCTATCTCTCTCCTCTATCTCTCTACGGAGCGTCCTAATGACCTCCTCTGTGCCCCTCAATTGTGCCAGACAGGACACGATTGCCATCGGCTTGCGAGCTTTTCCCAAGCTCTTGTTATGGATCTCTGTCAGGTTCTCCCACTGAGTATGTCCTATACTCCCGGGACCTGTTTCCTCATTTGCACAGAATTCGCTCCAAAGGGGCCATCCCTACCCTTTGAGGTACTTCCTAATCTCTTCTTCCCAAATGGGACACTGTCCTACTCTACTGGTCGCTGCGACCACAAATTCCTGCAGGTGCATAAGGCGTTCCATTGCCTTCATTGCCATTTTTTCCTATCTGAGTTCTCTTTACATTTGGAACAGTGGGTAATAAAGCGGTGCTCCAAACACGATACGGCTTTCGCTAATTTCCGGAATACAAACTCCCAACAGTTTTTCGCAACAAAATCTCTCAGGTTTACCTTATATCCCTGTTAGTACGCATGCATTAACACACTTCCGAATTCTGGAGGATTGATCAGAACTACTTGAACACTTGTGGTTATTTCTGTTCTTAATTGGATTCTAATTCAAATGTTGGGTTCTCTCGGAGTGTGGGCGGGGGTGGGGGGGGGGGGGGGGGGGGGGGGGGGGGCACTTCTAAGTCGAGTCCCACCAGAGTCGCCAATAAATGTTGCCCGTTATGCTGTTACTTAATTGCTCTGTTTTAATTACCTTTTCTCTAGAGTCGCCAGGTATCTTTCTGATACCACCACAAGGTTCAAAGCCAAGTGTTGATCAATAACGCAATACACCAGTTAGTAAGTTTCAAATCAAAACACATTTATTATACACACAGTCAATCACTACTCATGCATAAACTCTACTTACTAAACTATCACTGCTACTAAAGGCCTATACTTAGCTTTCGAATGGCCCACCAGGTCAGAGGAACAATGGCCTTTGTCCGATTCTGAATCTGCTGGCTTCAAGCTGGTAGGGAATAGTAGCTAGGAGCATCTATCTCGTAGCGTGCGTTGACTGGAGACTTACTTGGTTGGTGCAGCTGCTAGACAGGTCTCTCCTTGCTGAGAGTCACGGTCAAGAGTTCTTTGAGAGCTGCCAAGAGAGCGAACTGAACTTGGGGACTCTACTTTATAGTCCCCAGGGGTTTCGCGCCCTTGTGGGCGGACCCCGGACTTGGTCCCAATTAATTGGACCATGTCCCAATCGTTTTTATCGATCTCTCCAATACTGGAGCTGTTCCGTGATCGTTGCGCGGGCCCTATGTGTCTGTTGGCCTGCCTTTGTCCTAGCTCCCACTGGCGCCGGGGAGTCTGGTTTGGTCATGATTGATTCAATGTTTCTAATTGTTCCTGGGGATCGCTCATTAGTATGTAGATAGCTATTGTTTTTGGTTCTGTCTGGGTTCTCCAAATCTTAATATACAGGAATCCTTGCACCTGCTTGTTTTTCCTGTGGCTGGCCAATTTTCCCTGTATTCTTTGCGGGCATCCATTTTGGAATCGGGACGTGGCCACCCCAGGTGGCTACAACTGTTCCCAGATGGTTGTCAGAGACTGTGGGCGGGATTCTCCGCCGGCGGGATGCTCTGTTATGCCGGCGCCCGGGGTTTTCCCGACGGCGTAGGGCTGCCCCACAATGGGAAATCCCATTGATCGGCCAGCGTAACGGAGAATCCCACCGGCGGGTCGGGGCAGAAATGTGGCACGGCGGGGCGGAGAATCCAGCCCTATATCTTTTGCAGTATCCTTTGCAGTGTCCAGTGCTTTCAACTATTTCTTGATATCAGTTGGAGTGAATCAAATTAGCTGAAGCTTGCCATCTGTGATGCTGAGAAACTCAACAGGGGGCCAAGGCAAATCATCAACCCGCCACGTTCTGGCTGAAAGTGCTTTCAAATGCTTCAGCCTTATCTTTTGCTCTGATGTGCTGGGTTTCCCCATCATTGAGAATGGTGGGATATTTGTGGAGTCTCCTTCTCCAGTGAATTGTTTAATTGTCCACCACCATTTACGACTGGATGTGGCAAGGTGGCAGAGCTTAGATCCGATTATCCACTGGCTGTCAGATAACTTAGCTCTGTCTATCGCATGGCGCTTCCACTATTTGGCACATAGTCCTGTGTTGACACCTTATTTTCAGGCATGCCTAGTGTCACTCCTAGCATGCCCTCTTGTACTCTTCATTGAACCAGGATTGATTCCCCAGCTTGATGGTAATGGTAAAGTGGGGGATATGCAGTGGGGCATCCTGAGGATATGAAAGGTAGTCTATCCACAGAATCTCTACAGTGCAAAAGGAGGCCATTTGACCCATCGAGTCTGCCCTGACCCTCTGAAAGAGAATTCTATCTTTAATTTGTTTTATTTTTAATTTAAAGTACCCAATTCTTCTTTTGTTCCAAGAAAGGGGCAATTTAGCCTAGTCAATCGACCTACCCTGCACATCTTTGAGTTGTGGGGAGTGAGACCCACGAAGACAATGGGAGAATGTGCAAATTCCACACGGGCAGTGACCAAGGGCTGGGGTTGAACATGGGTCCTTGGCACCACTGCTAACCATTCAACACTGTGCCGCCGGAAAGAGCACTCTATCTAGGCTCATTCACCCACCATATCCCCATAATCCCATAACACCACCTAGCCTACACATCTTTGGACACTAAAAGGCAATTTAGCTTGACCAATCTACCTAACCTGCACATCTTTGGACTCTATGGGGCAATTTAGTATGGTCAATCTACTTAACCTGCACATCATTGGACCATGGGAGGAAACCGGAGCACCCGGAGGAAACCCACGCAGACACGGGGAGAAAGTGGAAACTCCACATAGACAGTCACCCAAGGTTAAAATCGAACCCGGGTCCCTGGCCCTGTGCTAACCACTGTGCTACCCTAGATAAATGTATTTTCCTTCTTAATTGTGACAAAGAATATAAAAAATATTGACCAAGCCTCAATGCAATCTCCTTTTAACAACCACTGGGTATGTAAATCAGGGAGGGGACCTTTGGATCAAATGTTGCTTTGCAAAACTATTTCCCATTGATGCACTTTTGTTTGGGGGCATCAGTGTTGAGCAATGGCTGTTCAGCTGTGCAGATCAATTTTAAAGTGATTTCCTTTTATGGTTCACAGCCAGGAATGAATTTCATGGGCGGCACGGTGGCACAGTGATTAGCATTGCTGCCTACGGCGCTAAGGACCCGGGTTCGAATCCCGGCCCTGGGTCACTGTCTGTGAGGAGTTTGCACGTTCTCCCTGTGTCTGCGTGGGTTTCACCCCCACAACCCAAAGATGTGCAGGATAGGTGGATTGGCCACGTTAAATTGCCCCTTAATTGGAAAAAATGAATTGGATATTCTAAAAAAAAAATAAAAAAATAAAAAAAAGGAATGAATTTCATAGCTTGGAGTGTATGCCTACTTACGGCAATATGAACTGAATTGACCTGCCTCCAGTATAAAAGCCTCTGCTTCATTGTGCTTCTCCCTAAATGGCAGCCTTTAACAATTTGAAATACCAGGGGGAACTCAGTTTGAGCTGCCTTTGGGATGGAATGTGATGGTCATGTCAGGCAATTTATGCCCTCTTATGTGGCACGCTTTGAAACAAACCATACCTTTTACAGAAAGCAAACAATTTGGCAGTAGTGATGATGAATCCAAACCTCATGTCAATAAAAGTCTGATCTAGATGCTGGAAAACACAGAGAAGGATTTTAAGTGGGATGTTTAATGCCAAAGTACAGCTATTGTATTTTATTTACTTTACGGTCATGGGCGGTGGGTATTGCTGGCTAGCCAGCATTTATTGTCCATCGCTAATTGCCCTTGAGAAGGTGGTTGTTGTAGCATAAGGGTCTGGTACATAGACTGTTAATGTGGGGCGGAGTACAGTACTAACAACCAGGATCAATACGGTGTTGGTTAGAGCCGTGAGAAGATCCAAGCTCGTAGACAGCTCCTAACTTGTTTTAGTTTGCGGCTGCTGTTGAGTAAAGAGTCAAGAGTTCTGTTCCTTTCCCTAACACCTTTATTTTCCCTGAATCCACTCCATATAAAACTCTATTACCAACACCAAATGCCACCTGCAACCCCTTTACATAATAGTATCAATTATTGGATACTTAACATCAATTTGATATGTAATTGGAATGTCTCTTAACCCAGGCATTTTCAAAGTGGGAGTTGCGACCCGTGGGTGGGTCGCGGGCCGGTTTCGGGAGGATCACAGAGCCAGCTATCGTGGCATTTCCGATTGCGGGAATTCAGGCGCAACAGATGCAGTGGCCGGCTTTTAACAATGCCAGCTGCGAGCGGCTATAAAAATGGCGGCCGCAACCAGCTAAAAAAATGAGGGTACACTGCGCACGCATGCGTGCTCAGCAGTGCGCATGCGGCCTGGGAGTGTTGGGGCCTGAACCCGGGGTCAAAGTGCGATCGCGGCAGCCTGGGGTCAAAGTTCGATTGTGGCATGGCGGCGGCTGAGTGCATGGTGATCACCGATGATGAACAAGACTGACCTTCATTTGTTTTGCATCCCTAAATATTACTCAAATGACCTGGAGATAGTATATATTCCTCATGGTTTAATCATGGACAGAACTGAACGTTTGGCAAGGGATACAATGAAAACCATGGTAAATCATCACATCGTCGCCCTTGTGTACTGAAGGGTGGCTATGAGCTTTTTGCTGACCATTTAGACTACATTAAAGCATTGAATCGAAACAGTGACCAGTCAGTCCCAACGACGGTGGACTTCATACGCTTGAAGAGATACTGTAATGATTAGTCAACAGGGGAGCTACTCAGAGTTTACGAACTGAGGTACGAAATCTACGCTTAACTCCTCGAGAAATTGTCCTCTCTGGCTGATTCATTTGCTGATGAAACCTTGATTCCAACTATGTCTTACCTTGCAGACATCTTTTCAATTCTAAATGAACTGAACCTCAAATTGCAAGGGAAGGATGACGATGGCTTTCGGCACTGTGAAGAAGTTGCAGCTTTCCAAAAGTCATTGAAAGTTTGGCAAATGCGAGTGCAAAGCCAAAATTTCTACATGTTTCCCACACTGCTACGACACATCAAAGAAAACAGCATTAGAAAGGAAAGTGTAAATGGACTGGAAAGCTTGTCTCCAAATGAAGCTGATTGAACTTCTGCGCCTGAGCTTTGACAGGACATTAAAATCACGGCACAAGTCAATGAAACTGTCAACATTCTGGAGTAGAGTCTCCGAAAAGTATCCGGAGCTGAGTAAAACAAGCATTTTGTTGCTTTTGTCCTTCACAATGATCCAAATGTGCGAGGTTGGATTTTCTGTCCTCACAAAGATGAAGATGGCACAAGGGAAGTGGCTGAATCCTGCACCCTATATGTGTATAGCCCTCTCCTTCTGTAAACCTGATTGGAGTGAGATCATGAGGACCAAGCAGGCTCACCTCTTGCATTAAAGGCAAGGGAAAATGGTGGGTCATCAAGGTTGGCCAGCGTGGGTCACTAAGATCAGCCAGTGTGGGTCGTGAAGGTCAACCAGCGTGGATCGCAAAGGTTGGCTAGCATGAATCCCGAAGGTTGGCTGGTTGGTAAAAATGGATCCCCGGAAAAAAGTTTGAAAAACACTGTCTTAACCCATTCCTAACAGTCTCCCCTTCCTTGGAGAACAAAATAATTAGGTAAATATTGTTTTCCCCCGAAAAAACAAAATTACAAGAAACTCAAAAACACACACAATTCCCCCCAACCCCCTTTTTCTTCTTCAGCTCATTCCTGGAAGGAAAAAAAAGTCACAGAAACAGATGACCCTCATTAACAATGTCCAAAAATTTCTGCAAACTCGCCCCTTTCTTCGTAAAACAATTGGACACCTGTTTACCTATTTAATCTTTGCTATCTCCCTTTTGTCCAGCATCTGCTTCAAACTGGCGATGTAACCTTAATCTTTTCCCATTCACACTTTTTGTAGAGTGCACATTTCCCACAGGGATTTATTGTCAATGTGACACTCAATGGATATGTTACCCAGATCCCCAAATCCCAAAATGTCTGTCAATATCTGCGATATATAAAATCCTCTACAAGGCTTAATCTCTCAGCGGCCAAAGTGTTTTTGACTACTCTCCATATTTTCTTTGTTTCCCACGCAAGGGGGTAACATGTACCATTGTTCCCCAAAAAGAAAAGTGTAAAACCTCCTGCGCTTGAAACCCCGAAACATTAATTTGCATAGGACACATCACTATAAACTATGAGTTTCAAGTGCCTAAGATCACCAAAAGCCGGGAACCTCAAAACACACTCCTGCACCTTTAGTTTGGCCAATGGTCTATTTGCTTTCATTATGTCTTCCACTTTAGGATCATTCATTTTTGTACTCAACTCTAGGACATCAAAACGAATGCCCGGTCTTGTCTGTCTACCGAACCAATTTAGTTGCCCAATTAAACTTAGCAGTTGCTCTTTTTCCGTCTTTGAAACCACCGTGTCTTTTCAGGAAACCCGACCACGACTAATTGCTATTGGGCTGAGGCACTCCAAATAAGATTGTCGATGTAACGTTGCACCTAACTCAGTCTGTCCAATTTCCAGTCCAATATATTTAAATGGACTGGAAGCCTGACTTCCAACCCTGAATTCTTTCTTCAAGCCAGAGATTACAATTGCTTCAAAATCACTAGTACCACCCCACAAAGAAATCATCAACATGCATCATAAAGATGTCAGAAAGATTTCCTTTATCATGCCAGTAAAACATTGCCGGATTTGTTTTCAACCGGCAACAGCCTAACCTTAACAAAACTGACCTTACCAAAAAATACCAGACTCTGGACGCATCATTTAATCCATATACACTTTTGTTCAACTTCCAGAGTAACCCTTCTGTGATGGCTGCCTCTTTAGGAGGATGGAAAAAATGTCTCTCTGAAGCTGATGCCCTGCAAAAAGGCTGCTTTTATATCTATCGATTTGCAGTCCCATGCCTTTGTAGCTAACAGAGCCAAGAAGATCTTTAAAATAATCTTCCTGCTGTAGGTGAATCCACCTTAAATCCTGATCTTCAAATTTTTCTTCAAATCCCCTTGCCACAAGCCTGGCCTTTGCCTTATAAGTTCCATCGAGAAGAACCTTTTCCGTGCAAACCCATCTTTGGGATAAAGCTCTTTTTCCCCTATCCGGTACTTCCATGTATACCCCAAATTCACTCCAACATGCAGTTCTTGCTGTTTGGCAGCTTTGATAATTTTTTCATCTAATTTATTTGAAGCCACCAAAATCTCACAAGCCTGTGGGCTTCTACTCCTAGTGGCATTCGTAGTCTTATCCATGCTCCGGGATCTTGACGAACTATGTCCCCTATCCCGCCTGGTATCTCGTTCTGTAATGCTACTGCTTGATCTTTCCATCCTGCTTTCAATAGTTCTCGACCTTTTCCTGTGAACCTGTTCACTATCCGACTTACTATCTGAACTGGCACTGTGTTTCTGTGCTCTTCTTTTGAACTTCATGTTCCCAATTCATTGTCTTGACAGCCTCCCCTATATGCTGTACATTCATACTTTCCAGTGGCCTATTATTGCTCTATTAATAACAGTTGCATCCTTCCATTGACTAGAACCTTCAGGCAAGTACGTCACTTTTGTACCAACTTTTGGCAGTTGTCCTTTCGGAAAAATGGCTTGTTCTAATTCATCAGAAGTATTATGTTCCTCTACAGAAATCCTGTCTATATCAGTTAACTGGTCCTCATAGTTCTGTAACATGTGCATACCAGATGACCCTGATTCCTCATCATGTTCGCCTGCTCTGTCTAAATTTGCAAGTTTGTAATCTGTACCCATTATCCTTGATGAATGTACCCTAATAGCCTGATTGCCATGTTGCAAAACAATTGTTTTGCCAACTATGCCTATGACCTTCCCTGGGCCTTTCCATTCATTAAAATTGTCTCTCTTATAGTATACTATGTCTCCTTGCTGAAAAACAATATTTGATGCCCGTACATTCTGCCTTAAAGCTCTGCGAATTCTTTCAGAGACTTCTGCTTCCAAAAAGCTTTTCTACTGCTATGTAATGTATTTAAATTCTCATCAAAGGCAGAGATAATTGTACTCCCTTCCCAAGATGGAGGCTGGTCATCCAAAACGGACGGAATTTTAGGATTTCTACCAAACACTAATTGATAGGGATTATAGCCCTCAACCATTTGCAACAAATTCTTTGCATGTACCGCCCATGTTAAGGCTGAATTTAACTTGCAATCTGGCCGATCTGCCAAAATTTTCCAGAGCATGTCATCTATTACAGGATGGGTTCTTTCACACACATCATTACCAAATGGGCTTTCCGCAGCCGTATTCATGGCTGTGATATTCACGTTTTCACACATATCCCTAAACTCAGCATTAGCAAATTTTCTCCAATTGTCTGGAAGGAATTTTGTCGGTGGGCCCATTCCTGTCCCTAAACATTTTTCCATGATCTGATCAGGGATTACTCTCTTTTCTTTACTATGTTCAATGGTTGATTGACTAAATCTGGTCGCTAAATCTACAAAATGCAAAATAAACATATTATTGGCTTTATCCCAGATCTTAAGGTCCATGGTCACAATGTCGTTAAAATTTCTGGCCAAGGGTAGGGTTACTATCGGTCGTGATGGTGTCCTTCTATACTTCCTATAAACCACACAGCAATCACTAACCTGTTCCATCAGCTTAGTATAGTCTTCATCCCTTACCCCTCCATCCTTTAATAAATTTTTCATCATCCGAGGAGATGGATGCGCAAATTGCCTCTGCCATTTCTATACAATGAACTTTTTATCAGCTAAAGTCCCATTTCCAGCTGCTAATAACACTTCCTTAACAACTGAACCTGAAATATTATTTGTCAGTAATGGAATACAATAGTGACCCAACTGTAAATTGTAAGTCCATCGTCTTTCCAAAAACTATTGCCTTATCCTTTTCCATATCCAGTTTCATGTGTGCTTTCTTCATCGACGGTCTGCTCAGAAGCAAAGGTATTTCACTTGATACAATATCTGTGCTAATGATTCACTCGGCAATATTGCAAGAAATCACCACTCTTTTCAGCGACTTCAGGGTAATATCATCCCCAAACCTGAAACTTGTGGAACTTTCAAATTCTTTCACCTTTTTACGATTTTCAGTATTTAAAGAGTCCTGGTAACATTTTAACTTGTCAATTGCACGCACAGTACATGTGCAGCCACTGTCAAATACTGCACAATTGAAGAACTCTGCAATCAACACTCTCATTACAGGAGTAAAACTGCTTGTTAATATGACAATATCTTCTTTCTGGTCACTATCTTTTTCCTCTGCCGACTCTTCCATGTCTTGTGTAGCTTCAAACACTCTATTATAATGCCTCAGACAGTAGAAAGCGTAATGAAATTGAGAGTCACACCGAAAACACCGATTTATCATATTCCGGGCATTTCTGGGATTCATTTTCCTATTATCATTCTCCATGTCCCTCCTGTTATAGGTTTTAAATGGGTTTCTGTCCTCATAATTTCTGGGTCCCAATCTCCTTCCATACTCTCTTGGCCTGTTTGTAACCGTACAATCTCGCCATCCTGTCTACTTTATTTTGGACTGACCCATTTGTGTCATCAGAGCCATAGGAATTGAATGCTCCCCAGAAACTTTTGTAAGGCCTCTATCATTTGATCGAATAAAGTATGATTATCTGCAAACTTAACTCCTGTCAAAACCAGGATCCTATCCATATTGGTCACTCTCGCACAGTCCAGTAACTTAAATGCCAAAACGGACTGTGGAAATTCCAGGCGGTGTTTTTGCAGCCTTTTTTATAGTCTGCTAAAGTCTATGATATATTCCTCAATAGAAATATCCTCTGTTTTCCGAAATCTATCAAATTCTGACCAGGCTTCACACGCACTTAATAAGTCATCCTTTTGATAAATCTTATCCTTGAAGCTCAATAGAGACTCCAGACCTTCTTCCGAGTTCAACTATTCCAATTCTAGTTCAGAAAACACTTTGCTTTGGAATTTACTCTCGTATGGTAGTGAAAAAGTCATTGCCCTACATTGTTTCCTTTTCCCCAAAGCAGTTACCTTAGTCCACTTGACAACAGCACTTCTCCATTGGTCATAAGATTCCCTTTCAGAAAATAATGGTGGATAGACATATCCTGGCATCTTTATTTTAAGTTCAACCATATATTTTTTCTCTCACTCACTCCTTGGTTAATGCAGCAATTTTTTTTCTTCGTCTGGAAAAGTTGTATCTTTCAACCCTTTACAACCATCCTCTGCTACCACTGTTAGTTTGTGGCTGCTGTTGAGTCAAGAGTTCTGCTCCTTTCCCAAACACCTTTATTTTCCTTGAACACGCTCCATACAAAACTCCACCATCAACACCAAGTGCCACCTGCAACCCTTTTACATATCAGTGTCAATTATTGGATACTTGACGTCAATTTGCTATGTAATTGAAATGACTCATAACCCATTCCAAACAACTTGCACCATTTGCTATATCTTTGCAAATAGTTCTTGGAGTTAACAAAGCCTTACAGTTAACCTACTCAGACCATGAAGATTTCATTCAAATTGATGAATGCTTGAATTCAAGGGCTCGAAAGGGCGAGATGGGTTAGTGATAATGTTGAAGTGACAATGTAAATGTATTATATTAATAACAATGTAAGACATATGGTAATCTACAATCATTGCATAAAGACTTGTGGGGAGGTGTAATATAAGGGGCTGGCACATATAGGGCTAATGTGGGATAGCGCACAGTACTGACAACCCAATGAAGTAAGAGAACAGATGACCAGCACCCAGGGTCAGAGTGGTGTTGGACTAGCCGTGTGCAGACCTCAGCATGGAGACAGCTTCTCCTTGTAGAACTTACTGTCTTTTTATAAATAGTTCTAGTAGCCAATAAGGACTTGCAGTTAACTTACTTCAGAGTATGAAGATTTCATTAAAACCAACTGAGACGCAATCAAGACCTTCCAACAGCAGTGAGCCATTTTCTGGGAACATTGCAGGCCATGTGGTGTAGGTACACCAACAGTATGTTAGGGGAGTTCCAGGATTTTGACCCAGCGACAGTGAAGGAATGGCAATATATTTCCAACTAAGGATAGTGAGTGGCTTGGAGGCGAACACGCAGTTGTTGGTATTAGTGCATATGCTGCCCTTGTCCTTCTCGGTAGAGGAAGTCATGGGTTTAGAAGGTGCTGTTAAAGAAACCTTGGTGAGTTCCTGTAATGCATCTTACAGATGGTACATGCTGCTGCCGCTGTGCATTGGTGGTGGAGGGCTTGATTTTTTAACGTAGTGGATGGGGTGTCAATCAAGCAGGCTGATTGTCTTGGATGGTGTCGAGCTTCTCGAGTGTTGTTGGAGCTGAACTCATCCAGGCAAGTGGAGAGCATTCCATCACATTCCTGACTTGTGCCTTGCAGGTAGTGGACAGGCTGTGGGGAGTCAGGCGATGAATTACGCGCCACAGAATTCCTAGCCTCTGATCTGCTCTTGTGGGCACAGCATCTATGCGATTGGTCCAGTTCAGTTTCTGGTCAATGGGGCTACCATTGACCAAGATGTTGATAGTGACATTACTACTGGTTCCTGTAATCCAGCCAGAGCCCAAAAGAAATTAAAAACCAGCACACTACTATAAATTATATCATGGTCTAAATTCATGCCAAACTTTGCTTGGACTCTGCTATATCTGGGCAGTTTGCTTGAGCGAGGAACCAATTCAAGCCAAAACCTACTGCAGGATGATTTCAGAATGTGCAGAATGTGTCTGGTCGATTCTTTTAAGTTGTAAATTATGCAAATCGTACAAAGCTCCAATAACAGTTAACAAGTTACTTACCAGCCTGGAGCTGTTCAACAATCATTTTTTTTTAAATTTAGAGTACCATTATTTTTTTTCCAATTAAGGGTCAATTTAGCGTGGCCAATCCACCTAACCTGCACATCTTTGGGTTGTGGGGGTGAAATCCGGGGAGAATGTGTAAACACCACACGAACAGTGACCCAGAGCCGGGATTCGAACCCGGGTCCTCACCGCGATAGTCCTAGTGCTAACCACTGTGCCACGTGCCACCCCGCTGTTCAATAATCTTTAAGTTCAAACTGATACTCTTTTTTAAAAAATTTACTTTTTTAAATTTATTCGTTCTTGTGCCAGCATTTGTTGCCCATCCCTAGTTCGGGATGGAGGGGAGAGGGGGTCTAGTTAAGAGCCAACCGCATCGCTGTGTGAGTCTGGAGTTACATGTAGGCCAGACCGGGTAAGGACGGCAGATTTCCTTCCCTGAAGGACATTAGTGAACCAGTGGGTTTTTATGACAATCGACAATGGTTTCCTCGTGATCATTCAACTTTTAATTCCAGATTTTTATTGACTTCAAATTTCACCATCTGCCGCAGTGGGATTCGAACCTGGGACCAGAGAGCATTACCCTGGGTCTCTGGATTACTAGTGCAGTGACAATACCACTACGCCACGCCCTCCCCTCAAACTGATACTCTGATTGGAGGAACGCAAAAGCATTTGTCACAAAATTAGCTCCTCATTCACTTCCATCTATTTTTTACATTTTTCCAATTATGGGGCAATTTAGTGTGGCAAATTCATCTACCCTGAGCGTCTTTGGATGTGGGGATGAGACCCATGAAGATAAGGGGGCAATGTGCAAATTCCACATGGACAGTAACCTGGGATCGAACCTGGGTATGAGGTGCCGTGAGGCAGCAGTGCTAACCACTGCGCCACCATGCCGCTCCTTTCACTTCCAAGGTTGAGGAGAATATAAAACAAAGCAACATATATAAAATCCAAGTGTAAATCATAATTCAGAATAGGGATTGAACCATTTATTATTTTTATACTGAGAGTCTGCACAGCATACAGCTGTAAATTGTCTTATTCTTATTTATTTGCTAATTTGGTTATGTTCAATAAAATTTGAATGGCAAATAAAACCTAAAGCAAAAGGTATCCAGTAGGTTCTTTTCGTTACTCCTTGCAGACACAAGGAGGATCTCGCAGAGGCTTCGTTTACAACCAGAACCAGAACCAGGGTTGACTATTCATAATGAGTTACAGCCCTCAGGACTCAACGTTGGGTTCAGCAGCTTGAGATTATGATCTTTGTCCTCCATCTTAAACCTTCTTTTTTAAATGTCCCATACATCCATACATGTAGTGCCTTAATGTAACCCCCCCCCCCCCCCCCCCCCCCCCCACTGCCCACCCAACATCAGGCTATCTGCCTTTTGTTCTTAAAGTTGCTACTTTTTGTTGCAATCTCTCATGGCTGCACTTTAATATCTGACACATCCTCCCTCCTTTCAGTTCTGACAAAGCCAAATGGACTCAAAACGTTAACTTTGCTTTCTCCCGAGCAATGGGTGAGACATAGTGGTGGTAGCATAGGAAAGGGGTGGAACATGTGAGGGACTTGTTTGTGGAAGGAAGGTCTGCACGTTTGGGTGAGTTGCAGAAAGAATATGAATTGCGGGGGGTGGGGGCGGGCTGTTGCGGGTAGAGCTCAGGTATATGCAGTTACGGGATTTTGTACAGAAGGAGGTGTCCTCATTCCCTCGGTTGTTGGAGCGCACTTTGTTGGACAGGTTGCTGTTGCCAGATGAGATGGGGGAATGGGAAGATCATGGATAGTTACAGATGGCTGGTGGGCACAGGGAAAGCACCAACTGAGGAGGTGCATTGGAAGTTGGAGGAGGAGCGGGGCATGGCGTTGGAATGGGGAGGCATGGAGTGAGATTATGCACCAGGTAAATGGGGGGAATCATGTTTTGGTCATGTCCGAGATTGGTGGGGTTCTAGGGCTTGATAATCTGACGTATTACCGAAAATTGTGGGGGTGGAGATGTCATTGGGCCCTCTGATGGCGATCTTCGTGATTTCAGAGCTACTGGAGCTGTTGGAGCGGGCTGACGGAGTGACCCTTTGCCCACTCTGATTGCCCGCTGGCGCATTCTACTGGTGTGGAGCTACCGAGGGTGTCGGCATGGCTGGGGGATGTAGCATTATTCCTGAAATTGTAAAAGATTAAATTCGCCCTTTGGAGCTCAGAGGGAGGCTGGGGGTGCTTCTGAAGATGGAGGTTGTTCTTCTCCTGTTTGAGGACCTGTTCATTGCCAGCCAAATGGGGAGGTTAATGTTCAGGGGAGAAAAAAGGGGAGAAAATGTCAAACTGCGGGGATTGTGTTATGTTTTTTAATGATTATGTGTTCATGTTTATGTATACTCCGGTTTGAATACAAATACTTTTGTAAAAACTCTGCTTTCTCCCCTGACAGATGCTGCCAGACGTGCTGAATGTTCCCATCATCCTCTTTTCTTGTTTACCGTTCATTTTCCTGGATTTATTATTACATCAGCGCAAATATCGGGATGTGTGAACTCTCTTCAGAAAATGAGGAACAAGTATAGTCTTGTAAGAGCAGTCAGAGACACAGTTGCCAAAAATATGCCTACAATAAGTAGGATTTAAAAGCCCAAATGCACAATAGAAGTGTTCAAAGTTTGGACCAGGAGGTACCATAACCACTGAAGAAATATTCGCTGTGCAGCAAAATGATTGAGGCATTGATTATCATGACAGATTTACTGCACTGGATTATGAGCATATTGATCTACTGGTTGTAATACAATTGTTATTGCTGCTGGAGAAATCTTGCAATTGTGTAAGTGGTTTTTGCAGATCTGAGTTTAAATCTCCAAATTGCCAGGCAGTTGCTGAAAGCAATGCATCTTCAGTAGATGGTGATGTCCCCTGACCAACTGCAATGAAATTCTAAGTATAGCTAAGTGTACACCAGGATGTCAGAAATGGAGAGTTTGACTGAATGGTAGCATTGCTACCTCTGACTCAGAAAGCTCAGCATGCCAGCCCTGCTCCAAGCAGTCCTAGTCCCTTTGGCTCCAGCTTCAAATTCTAGTTTGACATCCAACGCGATATTCAAGGTTGTGGCTGGTCCTCCCTCGTTGAATGGGTTGTGAGTCGCTAAAAGAAAACACTGACTATATAAGACTAACCGCCACATCAGTGGGTACGCCGATAGTTAAGGCCATGCAAGGAACATTAAAGTCATGGCCCATCAGGCTGTTAATCAGCCTGCAACTCCTTTCACTGCTGCGTCCTAATCTCTAAGGGAAGAGTGTGAAGATAATTTTTTTAAATAAATACATTTAGAGGACCCATTTTTTCCAATTAAGGAGCAATTTAGCATGGCCAATCCACCTACCCTGCACATCTTTGGGTTGTGGGGGAAAAACCCACGCAAACACGGGGAGAATGTGCAAACTCCACATGGACAGTGACCAAGAGCCGGGATTGAACCTGGGACCTCGGCGCCATGAGACAGCAGTGCTACCCACTGCGCCACTGTGCTACCTAGAGTGTGAAGATATGATGATAATGACCAGGAGGTCCAGTTTTTCCTTTGTTTGACTTTGTGTTGGCATCTATAGATAGCACAGAACATCTCTCTTTCCTAACGTGATGTCCACTAGGTCGGGTCTCATTTTTATCCTCTGGTTTGTGAGAGATTTGTTGCTCCATCCATAAGAATTTATGAAGTAATCAAAACCCGACAAACCGAAAGGCCATTAATCCAGGTGCAAATGTGACAGCAATAAAGTCACTCACCCATTTGGTCCTTTCACAGCCTATGGACTTTGAGATGATCAGAATTCCTTCTTAGGCCACTACTTTCATAGTACATACCCTTTCTCCCTGACTTTTCACTCCTTTCCTAAAGGTACTACTAGCTTTTTGCTCAGATACCGAGTCTCATGAGCAGCGGCAGCTGTTTAGGTGCCGCACTCAAATAACCTTTTATCCTGTATTTGTTTAAATTGTGAACTTTGTCAGCCTCTTCATGTATTGGGGACATCACCGTCCAGCTGGAAATAAGAAACAGCAAAATCAGGAAACTTAGGAATGTAAGACTTCCCAAAGTCCGGAAAAGATGATCCCCTGCTCTGATCCAATTCTGCTGCTCTGAGGGAGGTTGTTCCACATGTTCAAGACCTATGTGTAAAGTAATTATGTCCACATCAACTCGGCCTTTGCCTTCTGAACTTGAGCCTATGATCTTTGTGGGCAGGTTTGCTTGGGTGAAGCAATAAGTGGTGGCAGGGTATCAGAAATGCCCCAGAACATTGCATTGTGAGACTACAACAGAGAAAGGTGGAAAAATCCAGCAGATCTGGCAGCATTCGTAGGGATAGATAACAGAGTAAACGTTTTGAGTCCGCATGACCCTTCTTCAGAACTAAAGAAAGGGAGAAAGGTGATTATATAAGAGGGGGTGGGACAGGCGGAACAGTGGCACAGTGGTTAGCTCTGCTGCCTCATAGATCAAGGAATCCCAGTTCGATTCCAACCTAGGGTGACAGTCAGTACGGAGTTTGCACGTTCTCCCCATGTCTGCGTGGGGTTCCTCCGGGTGCTCCAGTTTCCTCTCACAGCCTAAAGATGCGCAGGTTAGGTAGATTGGCTGTGCTAAAATTGCTCCTTAGTATCCAAAAGTTAGGAGGGTTTACGGTGATGGGGTGGGGAGTGGGCCTGGGTAGGGTGCTCTTTCAGAGGGTCAGTGCAGACTCGGTGGGCTGAACGGCCTCCTTTTGCACTGTAATGATCCTGTGATGGAACAATGGAGCAGTGATTAGTGGGAGCTCGGAGAGATTATGCTGTATCTTTAGATGAACAGTACAAAAGAAATAGGATTGCAGAAGCACGTGGGTTTGATGCAAGATTAACAGAGGTTTATTGAATAGATCATCACAAGACAAGGTTTGCCACTAGACTCCCTAAAAGCCTACAAAGTAACCGATGATGTCACATAAGCCATGTCACTCAGTTCATAAAGAAGCATTGCACACAGCTGGATAACCCACATATATTTCCCTTTATTTCTAAGGGCCAACATAACTAATAACTAATATATTAACAAGATAATTTACATATATATATGCACACACAAGTGCAGGCATCATATTATTACATAGTAAAATCACAATGAATAAGATAGATGATCAGGTAGGTGTCTATTTCTCGCTGGTTGCCTCCGCACTTCCGGGACTTTGTCATTCTCGTCCTTGGCTGTATTTTTACATTCTCCAGTAGGTGTCTCTATCCTGGAAAGTGTTACAGTCTCTTTTTCCGAGAGAAGACTAGTAGCAGCAGCTACTTTTGGTGCAATCTCTTCTTGAGGTAGTTCCGACACCGGCACGCAAACACGTGTTGACAATAATTGACATGCATGGCATCTCCATATGAGTTTGTCTGTCGTTTGGACTGTTTGGGTATTGGACCAGTCTAAGACAATGCCGTGGCAGGGACCCACTTCTCACTAGTGCCGTAGCTGCACACTAACACTTGTTGTTTTTGTTGAAGCAAGTGCTTCCTTGAGTTACTTTCCTGTCCCAAGATCTGTGAATGTTGTCTTTTTCTCTACCATGTCAGATGTCACCTCTGGCAACAGTAAACCAAAGATAGCCCTCAGCTTCCTTTTCATCAATAGCAAAGCTGGTGACTTTGTTTAGCTGCATGTGTTGTATTTCAGAATGTTGCAAGAAACATGTCCACATGGCACTGGAGTGAATCTTGGTCTTTTGAAGCCTTCAGTGCGTGTTTCAAGGATTGGACAATCCTTTCAGCTAAACCATTCATGGAGTGGTAAGGTGCCAACTTTAAGACTCCTGTTTCCACAAGTCTCAGTAGTTCCACTTCAACGTTCAGACATATCGCATAGGGTTTCTTCTTAGGCGCTCATTCGCTAACGAGTATGATTGTCCACCTTAGATACTCCATGTTATTGGTCATAGATTTTGTGGGTCCTTGCTTGGCTGAAGAGCCCGATCCTAGAGCCGCACATTCGACCGCACACTTGGCAGATGTTTCCGGGGAGTGGGATCAGTCCTTGGACTCTAGATCATTGGTATTTTTTTCTCAAGCTCCTTTTCCGGGACTTGTCTTGCTATCGCGTGTCTTCAAAGAATTCATAGAATCTCAATAGTGCAGAAGGATCGAGACCCAGCTCTGCACCAATCCTTCGAAGGAGCACTGCCCATTCATGAATGTCAACCTTGCCCTATCCCCGTACTCCCATAAGGCGCAATTTAGCATGGCCGATCCACCTAACCTGCACATCTTTGGACTATGGGAGGAAACTGGATCACCGAGAGGAAACCCACGCAGACACAGGTAGAATGTACAAACTCCATAGTCACCTGAGGCCGGAATTGAACACTGTCGCTGTGAAGCAGCAGTGCTAAGTGTGTCCCTTCAATCAGGAGGTTCCTCCAAGTAGGTCTCTTTTAAGCAAGGGTCTCTTAGGCATTGTCATCTGTGCTGCATTTCCTGAGGTAAGTCTTAAAGTCCTTCCTTTGTTCTCCTTTTGTTTAGCAGTCTTCCTTGAACTGGGAGAAGGTTTGCTTTGGTAATGTTACAACACCCTGGACTAGTGCACGGTCAATTCCGGCCCCACTTGACCCAGAGTCACAACACAAGTGAATTAACCAATAATACTTAGAAAAATACCTGATGTGTTTGGCCCTCAGCTGACCAATAATTACAGTCACCAGTTTCATAAAGTTTAAACACAATTACTGTGGGGCAGCACGGTGGCACAATGGTTAGCACTGCGGACTCACAGCGCCAAGGTCCCAGGTTCGACCCCGGCTCTGGGTCACTGCCAATGTGGAGTTTGCACATTCTCCCCGTGTCTGCGTGGGTTTTGCCCCCCCAACCCAAAGATGTGCAGGGTAGGTGGATTGGCCACGCTAAATTGCCGCTTAATTGGAAAAAATGAATTGGGTACTCTGAAATTCATTTTTAAAAAACACAATTACTGTTATTTATAACAAGAACTATAATGAAATCTTCAGCAATACAACTGGTTAACTATTATCGAATTCTTAATACCCCCTTTTAACTTGACCCCACCCTCTACACACACACAAGACAGACAATCACAGAGGGGAGGAAAGGGGTAAAATAAAGTAAGCAAAAGAGAAAAAGAGTCTTTGTTTCAGATGGGTGTTTCCAAAACCCTGTTCCTCTTCAATCCTCACTTTCAGTTCAAAGTTTTTACTGTGGGTTAATTCAGGCCTCTGTAGTTTTAGGAACACAGCACTCAACAACCTTTCTGAAGAGAGAGAGAGAATCCTGATCTTTGCCTGGAACCTGTAATTGCTCTCCTGTAGATTCATTCATTCAAGTTCTTTGCAGCCTTAGGGATACAGCACTCACAGCCTTTCTGGAGGGGGAGGAAAAAACAAGCCCTTGCCTTTCTGTGTCTGGGAGTCAAACTGAAACTCCTTGGGACTCTGAAAACCATTCCACTGGGATTCCACCCTCTACCGGGCAGCGGGCGTAATCGTGCAGTTTGGGGATTTGTTAATAATGGGGGCTTTCTGTGCTTGGAAGAGTTGGAGGAGGAGTTTGAGTTGCCCGGTGGGAATGGGTTTCGCTACTTGCAGGTGAGAGACTTTGTGCGGAGGCAGGTATCGACCTTCCCGCACCTACCGTCCCAGGGGCCACAGGACAAGGCAGTGTCAAAAGCGCGAGTGGGGGAGGGGAAGGTATCGGAAATCTATAAAGAGCTTATGAATTGGGAGGGAGCCCCGATAGGGGAGGTGAAGTGGAAGTGGGAGGAGGAGTTGGGTTGGGAGTTGGACTCTGGGTTATGGGAGGATGCCCTGAGGTGAGTCAATGCATCCCCATCGTGTGCCAAGCTTAGCCTGTTTTCCGGGCATTTGGTAGCAGGAAAACGCTCCTTCCTTTGAATTTTTGCCCCCCAACCATACCTGTTCCATTGCCAGTGATTTTTGACCTTCTGTTAATTAGTTGATCGATCAATTTGTCAAAACTGCTCCAAAGATTTCTTTTGAAAAATAATTTTTTTTTCTGGTCCCTTACTCATCTCCAATTTTCTTTTTGTAAACTGTTGTATCTCTGGACGAACTGTACAAAAGAAATTGGATTGCAGAAGCATGTGGGTTTGATGCAAGATTAACAGTGGTTTATTGAATAGGCCTTCACTGTACAAGGTTTCTCACTAGACTCCCTAAAAGCCCACAAAATAGCCGATGTACCACGTAAGTCATGTGACTCCGCTCTTAACGAGACATTGCACACAACTACAATAACTCACCTATGTAATAGATTGCAGCAAAGATGCAGCAAAACTTAAGGACAAGTGACAGATGGCCCATTGTGGGAGGTGAAGGGAGGGATCTTGCATAGGAACAAAAAGCTGTTTGGGATATAAAAGAAGGGTAAAGATGGAGGTGAAAGATCATGGTATAAAGTTGTTGAACTCAGTGTTGAGTTCTGTGGGCTGCAATGTATCTTTGGATTCAGAAGCCCAGGCAAAGGCTTATGACTGAGAGGTAGCCATGCTTCTTGCTCCCAGGCCTCTTACAGTCATGGGGCGAAATTCTCCGACCCCCAGCAGGGTCAGAGAATCGCCTGGGGGCGCCTAAAATCCCACCCCCGCCGTGGCAGAGATTCTCCGCCACCCGGGAAGTGGCGGGGGCAGGAATCTCACCACTCCGATCGGAGAGGCCCCTGCAGTGATTCTTCGGCCCAAATGGGCCGAAGTCCCGCCGCTGGGAGGCCTCTCCCGCCGCCGAGGTGTAAACCACCTTTGGAACGGCGGGCTCAGCGGCGCGAGCAGGCCCCCGGGGTCCTGGGGGGGGCGGGGGGCGATCGAACCCCGGGGGGTGCCCCCACGGTGGCCTGGCCCGCGATCGTGCTTTACACTCAATTTGGCTCTGTTTTATTCCTTAGCTCTAGAGTCGCCAGGTATCCTTATGATACCGCCACAAGATTCAAGTTCAAGTTCAGATCAATGACTCAATACACCAGTTAGTAAGTTCAAACAAGACACGTTTATTATTACACAGTTATTTACTACTCATGCGCATAATACTAAGACTAACCTGTTCCTCCCACTACTTAGGCCAATACTTGAAATCCCTGAAATAAGGGAACTGCCGGATCAGGGAACAATGGCCTCTTGCTTTGTCCTGGATCCGCAGGCTTCCAGTTGGTGTGGACTAAAGGGGTCAGGAGTGTCTACTCTCGTAGCGTGCATTGTATGACACTTACTTGTCAGTGTAGCAATTGGCCAGGCCTCTCCTTCTCACGTTCACGGTCCTGGTGAGCTGCTGCAAAGGTGTTCTGCTGGGAGGGCCGGCTCAGAGAGCAGAGGGCTGGCTAAGAGAGCCTGGCTAAGAGAGAGAGCTGGGGTTGGGGTCTCTGTCTTATACTATTTTGGGTTTTGCTCCCATCTGGGCGGACCCTCTATAAACTTGCAATCGATTGGGTCTCTTTCCAATCGATTGAATTGAATTTCCCCAATAACGGGGCTGTTCCTCGATCACTGGGCAGTTCTTTCCACCTTGCTTGTGTCCTTTTGTTTCAGACTCCACCGGCGCCAGGATGTTTGACCTACTATAGAATGTTTCAATCTCTTCTAATTGTTGTGTCCATTGTGCCTGGGAATCACCGGGAATCGCTCACTTAATATGCACAGCTTGTTAGTTATAATGCTGTCTGGTTTCTTTAGCAGCCATAATACACAGGGGATTCTGAAAACTGCTTGTCTCTTTGCAACTGTCCATTTTTCCCTGTAACATTTGCGTTCTTCCATTTTGTGTGAGGAAGTGGCCAACCCAGGTGGCTACACTGCGAGGGGCCAGGAAAAGAGACTGGGAGAGCTACCGCTTAAGATGGTGGAGAGGAGCTTTTGCTATTTGGGCAATGTGGTGAATGTGATTCACACCGGATTATAATCTGTATATACATGTGTCTATATTGTAAGTGCAGTTGCACTACCTGACCACCAGGGGGAGTAGCTCTGGGAATGCTCGAGAATTGTGCTGGGCTTCTCCCTTGGCTCCGCCCAGGACTCCTTCCCCTGGAGCTGCTGTATAAAGATCAGTGCCACATGGTCAGCCGGCCAGTTCACCGAAAGTTCAGTGGCTAACAGGCTGGCTCTGTTGTGAGTATATTAAAACCGCTATTCTAATCCTACAAGCACGTGTCCGTAGAATTGTTGGTTCCAACAGGTATACAGGTGGCTAAGAGTCGGGATGCCCTGCACAAGCTCAATCTAGCGCGGCTGGTGAATCAGATGGAGGAGGACTTTAAGAGGTGGGACATGCTGCCGCTTTCCCTGGAGGGCAGGGTGCAGTCTGTGAAGATGACGGTCCTCCCCAGCTGTTTGTTCATCTTCCAGTGCCTTCCCATCCTCATCCCCAAGCCCTTCTTCAAGCAGGTGAACAGGATTATCACAGGATTTGTGTGGGCAAACAAGACCCCACGTTTTAAGAGCCTGTTTTAGAGCGCTGTCGGTGGGGAGGGGTGGGGGGGGGGGGGGGGCTGCTGGCGCTGCCGAACTTCTGCAGCTATTACTGGGCAGCGAATATATCCATGATTCGGAAATGGGTAAAGAGGGAGGGTGGGCAGCGTGGAAACGGTTGGAGGAGGCATCTTGCCAGGATACTAGCCTGGGGGCATTGATAACGACACCGCTGCCGCTCCCGCCGACACGGTACACCACGAGTCCAGTGGTGATGGCAACATTGAGGATCTGGGGTCAGTGGAGACGGTACAGGGAGGAGGTAGGGGTCTCAGTCTGGACCCCGATACGGAACAATCGCAGGTTCGTTCCAGGTAGAATAGATGGTGGGTTCCTATGCTGGCACAGAGCGGGTATTAAAAGGATGGGGGACTTGTTTATTGACGGGACTTTTGCTAGCCTGAGGGCGCTGGAAGAGAAATTTGGGTTGCCCCCAGGAATACCTTTAGGTACCTGCAGGTCCGGGCTTTCGTGAGGAAGCAGGTGGGGGAATTTCCGCTGCTACCGGCCTGGAGGATACAGGACAGGGTGGTCTCGGCGTGTGGGTAGGGGACGGAAAGGTGTCGGACATATGCCAGGAGCTGCAGGAGGCGGAGGAGAGCTGAAGGGCAAGTGGGAGGAGGAGCTGGATGAGGGCCTGTGGGCAGACGCCCTGGGCAGGGTCAATTCCTCCTCATCTTATGCCAGGCTTAGCCTGGTTCAGTTTAAGGTGGTGCACCGGTGGCATATGACAGTGGCGAGAATGAGCAAGTTCTTTGGGGTGGAGGACAGGTGTGTGAGGTGTTCGGGGAGACCAGCAAAACATGTCCATATGTTTTGGGCATGCCCGGCACTTACAGAATTTTGGAGAGGCTTTGCAAAGGCTATGTCCAAGGTCTTGGACACTCGGGTAAAGCCGAGCTGGGGATAGCGATATTTGAGGGGCGCGTGAATCCCGAGCGCCCGGCCTTGACGCTTACGTCAAAGTGGCGCGCCGGGAATGATGCGACCGGCGGCGCCAAAGTGACGTCAGCCGCTCATGCGCAGGTTGGCCGGCTCCAACCCGCGCATGCGCGGTTGCCATCTTCCCCTCCGCTGCCCCGCAAGACATGGCGGCTTGATCTTGCGGGGCGGCGGAGGGAAAAGAGTGCGTCATTTACAGACGCCAGCCCGACGATTGGTGGGCACCGAACGCGGGCCAGACATCTGCTGAGCACGCCCGGGGTGCTTGATCCTCCCTCCGCCCCCCCCACAGGCCCCACACTCACCTGTCGCGCGCTTTTCACGCCGGCAGCGACCAGGTGTGGTTGGCGCCGGCGTGAACCGGTCGGGTTCGGCAGGCCGCTCGGCCCATCCGGGCCGAAGAATCGCCGGTCGCCGTGAGAAACGGTGCGGAGAATCGGGCCCGGGGTGTCAGAAGATCCAGGAGTGCAGGAGTCGAAAGAGGCCGGAGTCTTGGCCTTTGCCTCCTTGGTAGCCCGGCGACGGATTTTGTTAATGTGGAGGGACGCGAAACCCACAAGTGTGGAGACCTGGGTCAGTGACATGGCTGGGTTTCTAAATTTGGAAAGGATAAAGTTTGCTTTAAGAGGGTCCTTGCAGGGGTTCTCCAGGCGGTGGCAACAGTTCCTTGACTTTCTCGCGGAACGTTAAGTGGAGGTCAGCAGCAGCAGCAAACCAGAGGGCGGGGGGAGGTGGGGGGCGGTATGGGTGGTGGATAGATTTTACTTGTAAAGGGCAGATACCCCACCTTGCTTTAAGTTGTTAATTCGCTTTTCTTTATTATTATTATTATTATTATGTTTTTTGTTGTTTTCTTTCTGTAGTGGTTCGTAAAATTTTGAATAAAAACAAATTAAAAAAACAAATTGCTAATCTAATTGTGTGACATTTTCCAGCTCCCCCATGGCACTGACAAAGGATTGCCGAGATGAAAGATGTTCTCAAGGAGGTAAAGTATTAACACTGCAAGTGAGACTGTAGAACACACAGGCCCTGGAGCTATTCCGTCAGCCCTCTTATCTATGCATTACATGGACAGATATGTTATCTTGTGCTCCTTGAGGCCAGGCCTCATCCATCAGCTCCTTACAAAAAGTGTGTTTTATTTATAAGCCTTAAATCTTTAAAGGTATTCGACAGGAATTGATCTTGTAATGAGTTTAATTTGGATTTGCCATTTTAACTTTACTTCTTATCTACAAGGAGGTCAATGTTCATGGGAGCATACAGGAAAGTGGAGTTAAGGGCACAATCAGATCGGCCATGATATAATTGAATGGTTCAAGGGTCCACATGATCAACTCCTGTGTCTATTTCTCATATTCCAATGTGAACCTACAACCTTAATTTAATCTGAACACTTTGTATAGGCTCGAGCACAATCCCCGTTGTGAGCGATAACCTTTAAAAAGAGATCTGAATTCTCAATGACTGATTCAAAGCATCACATGATTTCACGTTTTCAGACTTTTACTTTAACAATCAAACTAAAATCAACACAGGACTTCCGGTTGCGGTGATGTGGAGCTAAGCCGCACGTTTGGTAGCTCCCACTATTTCTGGTCTTTTGGGCTCTTTTAAGGGCCCGCAGCGGTGCTGGTTGGACTTTTCCCCGTGTGGGAACACATCCGCTGTGCTTATCTGCCGTTGGATGGACTGGACCAGGAGCGGAGCGGTCAGAAAATCGGCTTTGGAGCAGAGAAAGGTGCGAGGCAGGAAAAACAGGATGGCGGCGGGCGGGGAACCGGCAGCGTGGCAGCAGTGGGCACAGGAGCAGCACGAGCTGCTTCAGCGCTGCTTTAGAGAGCTGAAGGCTGAGATCCTGGAACCGTTTAAGGCCTCGCTGGACAAGCTCATGGCGACTCAGACGGCTCAGGGTGCAGAGAGCCGAGAGCTACGGCAAAAGGCCTCGGAGAGCGAGGACGAACTCCTAGGCCTGGCAGTGAAGGTGGAGTCGCACGAGGCGCTCCACAAGAAGTGGCTAGCGAGGATGGAGGAGTTGGAGAACTGCTCCCGTCGGAAGAACCTGCGGATTCTGGGTCTCCCGGAGGGGCTGGAAGGTTTGGATTTGGGGGCCTACGTGGCTGTGATGCTGAACCAGTTAATGGGCGCGGGGTCGTTCCAGGGACCCTTGGAGCTGGAGGGTGCCCATCGAGTGCTGTTGAGGAAGCCCAGGCCAAACGAGCCGCCTAGGGCGGTGCTGGTCCGTTTTCACCTCTTCGTTGACCGTGAGTGTGTGCTGAGATGGGCGAAGAAGGAAAGGAGCAGCAAGTGGGAGAATGCAGAGATCAGGATCTATCAGGACTGGAGCGCGGAGGTGGCGAAGAGAAGGGCTGGTTTCAATCGGGCAAAGGGAGTACTTCACAGGAAGGGGGTGAAGTTTGGCCTGCTACAGCCGGCTCGCCTCTGGGTCACTTACAAGGATCGTCAGCTCTACTTCGATTCTCTGGAGGAGGCCTGGGCCTTTGTCCAGGCAGAGAAGCTGGACTAGAACTGAGGATTGGGGGGCTGGGGAATGATGTACACAGTCCGGAGGCTTTGTCCTCCTTGGTATCCTTTCGTTTTTATTGGTTGTGTTTGATGATGCCTTTTTGCTTTTCTGCTTTTTCACTTTTTGGGGCTGTTATTTATTTATTTATTTGGGTGCTTTTTCGTTTCTTCACTGGTGGAGGGTTGGGGACCTGTTCGCGGTCCCGCTGGGTCATGTGCCCGTCTTTTTCCCGTGTGTTGGGTCGGGGGGGCGGGGTTTAGGTTGGAAGTGCGGGTTTTCTTCCCGCGCTGGTGGAGCAGTGGGCGGGGCCGGCACTGGGAGGGGGGAATAGTGGTTGTGTTGCATCGGGGGGGGGGGGGGGGGGGGTGGTCATTGGGATGGGGGGAGCAGCCGGGGTCAGCAGGAGTTGGCTGACTTACGGAAATACGATGGAAGGGGTTACGCTGCTAGGGGGGGCCCTAGCTTGAGGGGGGTGGGGGGGCTTGGGAAGGGGGAAATAGGGGGGTACTGGGTTGCTGCTGCAGGGGCCGAAGGGGAACTGCTGGTGATGGGGGAGGTTGGGAGGGGGATAGCCACCGTGGGGAACGGGCCTGGAGGGTTCTGCGGGCACGTGGTGAGCCGAGGGAGAGCTATGGCTGACCGGTGCAGAGGGAGGGGGAAGACCCCCCCGATTCGGCTGGTCACATGGAATGTGAGGGGGCTGAATGGACCGGTGAAGCGGTCCCGGGTCTTGGCGCATTTGAAGGGGCTGGGAGCAGACGTGGCTATGCTCCAGGAGGCGCACCTTAAGGTGGCAGATCAGGTGAGATTGAGAAGAGGCTGGGTTAGGCAAGTGTTTCACTCGGGTCTAGATGCGAAGAATCGAGGGGTGGCGATTTTAGTTGGCAAGAGATTGTCGTTTGTGGTGTCGAGTGTGGTGGCGGACAGTGGAGGCAGATACGTAATGGTGAGTGGTAGGCTTCAAGGGGAGCAGGTGGTTCTGGTTAATGTGTACACCCCCAACTGGGCCGGTGCGGGCTTCATGCGGCGAATGTTGAGCCGGATCCTGGACCTGGTGACGGGGGCCTTGATCTTGGGAGGGGATTTTAATACTGCGTTGGATCCAGCTCTGGATTGTTCAAGGTCAAGGACGGGCAAGAGGCCAGCGGCGGTCTCAGTGCTGGGGGGGTTCATGGATCAGATGGGAGGGGTAGACCCTTGGAGGTGTTTGAGGCCGGGAGGTAGGGAGTTTTCCTTTTTCTCCCATGTCCTCAAGGCTTATTCCCGGATTGACTTTTTTGTTCTCAGCAGGGCGCTAATCCCGAGAGTGGTGTGGGCGGAGTATTCGGCGATAGTCATATCTGACCATGCTCCGCATTCAGTGGACCTGGAGTTGGGGGAGGGGAAGGATCAGCGTCGCTGTGGAGGTTAGATGTGGGGCTTCTGTCAGAGGAGGAAATATCTTGGCGGGTCCGTAGGTGCATGGAGGGGTATTTGGAAGCTAATGACAACGGGGAGGTGCAAGTTGGGGTGGTCTGGGAAGCGCTGAAGGCGGTGGTTAGAGGGGAGCTGATATCTATTCGGGCGCACAGGGAGAGGGGGGAGAGGGTTGAGAGGGAGAAGTTGGTGGAAGAAATGGTAATGGTGGACAGGAGGTATGCGGATGTCCCGGAAGAGGGGCTTTTGAGGAAGCGTTGCAGTCTCCAAGCGGAGTTTGATATACTGACCACCCGGAAGGCGGAGGCGCAGTGGAGGAAGGCGCAGGGGGCGGTATATGAGTACAGGGAGAAGGCAAGTCGGATGCTGGCCCACCAGCTCCGGAAGCGGGAGGCAGCGAGAGAGATAGGGGGAGTCACAGAAGCAGGAGGGAACCTGGTGCGGAGTGGTAGGGACATTAATGGGGTGTTCAGATCCTTTTACGAGGGGCTGTACAGGTCGGTGCCCCCTAGGGAGGTGGGCAGGATGGACCGCTTTCTGGATAAGCTGGAGTTCCCAAGAGTGGAGGAAGAGCGGGTGGGGGATCTGGGGGCCCCAATCGAGTTGGAGGAGCTGATGAAGGCGCTGGGGAGCATGCAGACAGGGAAAGCACCGGGACCTGACGGGTTCCCGGTGGAGTTTTATAAGAAGTTCTCAGACCTGCTGGGCCCGTTGTTAGTGAGGACCCTGAATGATGCGAGGGAGGGGGGGGGGCTTTGCCCCCCGACGATGTCTAGAGCAATAATCTCACTGAAGCGGGATAAGAACCCTCTCCAGTGTGGGTCTTACAGGCCGATCTCGTTCCTCAAAGTGGACGCAAAGTTGTTGGCTAAGATACTGTCCAGGAGGGTGGAAGATGTGGGCCCGATGGTTATCCATGAGGCCCAAATGGGGTTTGTGAAGGGGAGGCAGCTGAATGTCAATGTGCGGCAGCTTCTTAATGTCATGAAGATGGCATCGGCGGATGGGGAGGCGGAAATAGTAGCATCGATGGATGCGGAGAAAGCTTTTGACAGGGTGGAGTGGAGCTACCTGTGGGAAGTGCTGAGGAGGTTTGGGTTTGGTTAGGGATTCATTAGCTGGGTGAGGCTGCTGTATAGTTCCCCGGTAGCGAGTGTGGTGACGAATGGGAGGTGGTCGGAGGACTTTCAGCTGTCCCGGGGGACGAGGCGGGGTGCCCCTTGTCTCCCCTGCTCTTCGCGTTAGCGATTGAGCCCTTGGCCATGGCGCTGAGGGATTCGAAGAACTGGAGGGGGATTGTGCAGGGTGGGGGGGGGGGGGGGGGGGGAGGAGCACCGGTTGTCGCGTACGCCGATGATTACTGTTGTACATCTCGGATCGGTGGGGGGATGCAGAGGTGTTGAGGATACTTGGGGAGTTTGGGGATTTTTCGGGCTATGAGCTCAACGTGGGGAAGAGTGAGCTGTTTGTGCTGCACCTGGGGGACCAGGAGAGGGAGATCGGAGAGCTCCCATTGAAGAGGGCGGAGAGGAACTTTAGATATCTTGGGGTCCAGATAGCTAGGAGCTGGGGGGCCCTGCATAGGATAAACTTTTCGAGGCTGGTGGAACAGATGGAGGAGGAGTTTAGGAGGTGGGATGCGCTGCCACTCTCTTTGGCGGGTAGGGTCCAGTCAGTTAAGGTGAGGGGGACAATCCCCCTCCAGTTCTTCGAATCCCTCAGCGCCATGGCCAAGGGCTCAATCGCTAACGCAAAGAGCAGGGGAGACAAGGGGCACCCCTGCCTCGTCCCCCGGGACAGCCGAAAGTCCACCGACCTCCTCCCATTCGTCACCACACTCGCTACCGGGGAACTATACAGCAGCCTCACCCAGCTAATGAATCCCTCACCAAACCCAAACCTCCCTTGACAAAGCTCCCGAGGTTTTTGTTTCTCTTCCAGTGCCTCCCCATATTGATTCCGAAGGTTTTTTTTAGGAGGGTTAATAAGAGTATTCTGGGGTTCGTGTGGGCGTGGAAGACCCCGAGAGTGAGGAGGGTATTCCTGGAGCGAGGCAGGGAGTTAGGCGATTTGGCGTTGACCAACTTGTGTGGGTGTTACTGGGCTGCGAATGTGGCAATGATTCGTAGATGGGTGATGGAGGGGGAGGGTGCAGCATGGAAGAGGTTGGAGGTGGCGTCCTGTGTGGGTATGAGTTTGGAGGCATTAGTGATGGCCCCGCTACCACTCCCCCCGGCAAGGTACTCTACGAGTCCAGTAGTGGTGGCTTCCCTCAAAAATTTGGGGGCAGTGGAGGCGGCATAGGGGGGAAGTGAAGGCCTCAGTGTGGGCCCCGATACGGGGCAATCACCGGTTTGCACCCAGGGAGAATAGATGGTGGGTTTTTTGAGTTGGCATAGGGCAGGCATCAGGCGGATGGGGACTTTTTCCTCGATGGGAAGTTTGCGACTTTAGAGGAGTGGAGGGGAAGTGGGGTCTCCCCCCAGGAATACTTTCAGGTATATGCAGATTAGGGCGTTTGTAAGCGGCAGGTGGCGGAGTTCCGCTACAGCCGCCTAGGGGGGTGCAGGATAGGGTGCTCTCGGGGACATGGGTCGGTTAGGGTAGGATCCGGCAATTTATCATGTGATGCAGGTGGCGAGGGGCCCGGTGGAAGAGCTGAAGCGAAGTGGGAGGAGGGGCTAGGGGAGGAGATCGACGAGGGGACGTGGGCGGACGCCCTGGGGAGGGTAAACTCGTTCTCTTCTGTGCGCACGGCTCAGCTAATTCAGCTGAAGGTGCTGCATAGGGCGCACATGGTGGGGCCAGGATGAGCCGGTTCTTGGGGGAGAGGACAGGTGTGGGAGGTGTTCGGGAGGCCCGGCGAACCACACCCACATGTCTGGGCGTGTCCGGCGTTGGAGGGGTTTTGGAAAGGAGGTGGCGGGGACCTTGTCCAAGGTGGTCGGTTCCAGGGTGGAAACCAGGCTGGGGGCTCGCGATCTTTGGGGTAGCATCGAGACGGTGAGTGCCGGAGGCGAGAGAGGCTGGTTCCTGGCTTTTGCGTCTCTAGAGCCCGCATAGGATCTTTTGCAGTGGAGGGACACGAAGCCCCCGAGCCGGAGGCCTGGATTAACGACCTTGGCCGGGTTCGTCAGGCCGGAGAAGGTCAAGTTTGCCTGAGGGGGTCGGTTACAACGGTTCTCTCCAGCGGTGGCAGCCCTTCTCGATTTTTCTGGCAGAGGGTTAGAGGGTGGTCAATCTCGGCAGCAACCCGGGGCGGGGGGGGGGGGGGGGGGGGGGGGGGGGGGGGGTTTAGGGGTTAGGGGTCTGTTAAGGGGGTTTGTTTTTGCGACTGTATGTTTGCTACTCTTCTTTTTGTATTGTTATTAATTTATTGCTTTGTATTGGCGGGGGGTGGGGGGGGGGAGGGGGTGTCCTTCTTTCTGTTATCTCTATACCTTGTTTATTTTATGTTGGGAGAAAATTGTTTTGAAAATTTGAATAAAAAGTATTTTAAAAAAAACTAAATCAACACAAGTAAACATTACACAGTCGGCACGTAATATAGTAAACTATAGAAAAAAAATAACCTCCTCCCCCCCCCCATTAACTTCCTAACGCAACTAGAAACATAACATTGGATTTGTATATTACACCACACCACTGGACACAGGCTTCCAGTCAGAAAACAGCCCTCGACCTTCACCCTCGCTTCCTGCCACTAAGCCACTTCTAGATCCAATTTGCCAATTCCATGGAGCCCGTGGGCTCTTACCTTCGCTGTCAGTCTCCTGTGTCAACCCTTAACAAAAGCCTTGCTGAACCCCAAGAAGACCACGTCAATTGCATTGCCTTCATCTACACACCTGGTCACCTCTTTGAAAGGGGTCAGTTGGTCAGACACAACCTTCCCTGAACAAAACCATGCTTCGTGATCAATCCCTGCCTCTCCAAATGCAAATTAATTCTGTCTCTCAGAATTGCTTCCAATAGTTTCCCCACCACTGAGGGTAGACTGACTAGCTTAAAATTTCCTGGTTTATCCCTTCCTCCCTTCTTGAATAACAGTACCAGATTGGCTATCCTCCACTCCTGTGGCCAGAGAGGAATCGAAAAGTGTTGCTGGAGCCCCTGCTATTTCCTTTTTTGCCTCACTCAACACCTGGGATACATTTCATCTGGCCTTGGGGATTTGTCTACTATTAGGCCTGCCAGACCACTCAGATCCTCCTCTATATCTATGCTAATTGCTTTAATTGCAGCACAGTCCGTTCCCTGATTTCTAGACACACATCGGCCCTTTAACTAGTGAACGTCACGGGGAGATGGTGATTCATAGATTCGTAGAATTTACAGTGCAGAAGGAGGCCATTTGGCCCATCGGGTCTGCACCGCCCCTTAAAAAGAGCACCCTATTGAAGCCCGCATATCTACCCTATCCCGTAACCCAGTTATCCCCACTTAACATGTTTTGGACACGAACGGCAATTTTAGCATTGCCAATCCACCTAATCCGCACATCTTTGGACTGTGGGAGGAAACCGGAGCACCCGGAGGAATCCCATACAGACATGGGGGGAACATGCAGACTCCGCATAGACAGTGACCAAGCTGAGAATCGAACCCGGACCCTGGAGCTGTGAAGCAACTGTGCTAACCGCTATGCTACCGTGCTGCCCCTGATATAGTGGTGTTGTTGCTGGACTAGTAATCCAGAGACCCAGGGTTATGATCTAGGGTGTGAATCCCACCATGGCAGATGGTGGAATTTAAACTCAATAAAATATTTGGAACTAAAAGTCTAATGAAGACCATGAAACCATTGATGATTGTCGTAAAAACCCATCTGGTTCACTAATGCCCTTTAGAGAAGGAAATCTGCCATCCTTACTTGATCTTATCCTGACCTACATGTGACTCCAGACCCACAGCAATGTTGCTGACTATTCAACCGCTACAAAAACACGAAAAGGACTGAAACTGGGCGGACCACTCGGCATCGACCCAGGTACCAGAAACGACAATGGCAAACCCAGCCA